>NC_080659.1:5882425-6059925 GCF_027579445.1 Ammospiza nelsoni
TAATAGTAATTAATTTTTTTTTGCTGCTATAAAATGCACTTTTGGCATTTCTAATTGATGGGGCGGCAGGTTCTTCTCTGTGTTAAAAGACATAAAAACTTTATCCATGTGTCCATCCATCCATCCATCCATCCATGAACATAAACTTTACATGCTTATAAAGCTGTGAAAATTAAAATCTAATGCACAGCACTTGGAGCGCTCCATCACAAAGTGCACTTTTTGAAACAGAACAAAACCAAAAATCTCTTCCAAGAAGTTAAAAATTGATTTTTTTTTGTATGGAAACGAGTGCCCACCTTCATCTCATGAAGGGAAATTGGGGATCTGTCCTTTTCCCAGCTGAAATTCCCTTGTTCTGAGGGAATTACTTGGAGAAAGGTGAAGTTTCATTGTCAGATCTGCTCATTCTGTATTTTTCCTTTTTTCCTGAAAGTGCAGGCAGAGTGGGTTTGGGCAGGAATAAATAAAAAACAATAAAAAAGCAAATTCCATCCTGGTGTGGATCCCTCCTGAAAGGAGATTGGGATTCCTCATCTCCCACTTCCATCTCTTCCATCCCAGAAGTATTTTTGAACGTTTTTTGATGCACAAACTCTTCCTAGAGCTGGATTTTGACCCCGTCACTCAACGTTTTATCCATTTTATTGTTGAATAATCACAAACTTCCCTTGCAGTGCCAGCGTGGGTCACGCCCTGGGTGGAAAACTGATGAATTTCTCTCTAAATCCATAAAAACAAAGGGAAAAAAAAAAGAAAAAGGGAAATCACCTTGAAGTGTTCTCAGTGCAGTCCCAGCCTCTGGGTCCACGAGGAGCTTTGTGATTGTTCATGGTGGGAACTGAAATTGGATTAATCAGCAAAGTCCTTCCTCCACTCTGGCACAGAGGCACTGGGAGGGAATTTGGGCATTTGGGGATTTGGGGATTTGGGAATTTGGGAATTTGGGGATTTGGGGATTTGGGGATTTGGGCATTTGGGAATTTGGGGATTCCTGGCTGCTCCTTCTGCCTCCAGACAGAGCTGGGAGCTCAGGACAGCAGGGAGGAGCCACCTGGAACAAACCTGAGCTCCACCAACACCTGCAGGGCTCCCCTTGCCTCGAATTTTACAGAATTCCTCATAAAATTCCATTGGTTTGGGCTGGAAAAGACCTTAAATCCCATCCAGTGCCACCCCGCCATGATCCCAGCCCCTTCCAACTTGGAATATTTTGTCAATAATTGGTTTATAATTATCTTGTTCAGATGGAATGTGGAATTTTATTTTTCTTTTCCACCTTCAGCCTCTGGGCTGGTGCTGTGGGCGCGGAGCTCTGCTTTCCATCCCTGGCTGGAGCGTGTGAGGAGAACGTCTCAAATGGGAATTAAGGTTTAAAAAGTCATTTTGGTGCTTCCTTGGAGCACCCAAGGGGAGGAAGGGGCTCACCCAGCGTGGTTTTGTTCACTGAAAGGAGGAGAAAAGCAGCTTTGTGTGTCCAGGGGAGCCATCCCCACTTCCAGGAGAAATCCAGAATTCTCCTTGAAACCATGAGAAGGGAATTCTTCATCTGGAGAATGAAAGGGGTGGTGAAGTGAAGAAATGAGGGAATTCCTCATCTGCAGGAGTCTGAGAGGGGTTTTAGCTGATCATGGGATCAGGAAAACCTAAAATTTGGTTTGGAGGGAACTGAAATCCCATCAGTGCCACCGTGCCATGGGCAGGGACATCTCCCACTGTCCCAGCCTGGCCTTGGCCATTCCAGGGACCCAGCCCGAGGCCATGCAAGCTGCCTCTGCCTCTGAAATCAGGAATTTCCAAAGAATTTTGAATGTTCCTTCGTTTCTTTCCCCCTTCCTTTGCTCACAGAACCCTCACGAGTCCCAGTCCCGAATCCCAAGGGTCCAAGTCCCACCTGCACCTCTGGGTTCCAGCAGCCGTCCCCGTGTCCTGCACCCTCCATGGGGCCATCCCAGGCTGGAATGTGGAATTTTAGGTGGAATTTAATGTGCTGGAGGAGCATTTCCCTCCTCAGGGAACCTCCCAACATTTCAGCAGCATCAGCAGAGAGTGATTGTCCAGTGGAGACCAAAACAGGGCCTGGGGAACTTCCTTATCACGGAAAACTCCTTCCAAACCCCTTTGGGGTGTGTGCCCTCAGTAGAAGGTTCTGTGGGATCCCTTCAGAGTGCCTCATGCTCCTGGACGGGATAAATCAGGAAAAAACCAGGAAAAACCATGAGATTTCTTGCTGGCAATGAGTTCCAGAGGAACGGTGGGAGCTGGCAGTGCTGCACTCGGAATCTTCTGGAAGAAACTCACACTGGCTGGAGAAAGGAGGGGAAAGCTCTTGCCATTGCCTGTGTGGTTGGTTGTTCTCAGCTTTTGGGGTGTCCTGGAGGAGCCTGGGGTGCTCCGTGCTGGCCAGCAGCGAGTGAAGGGAAGGTTTTATCATCGAAACCAAAATAAATTCTCTCTCTGGGCTGGAGATTCATGGGCTGGGGGATGCTCTTGACTTACTCCAAGGATACACAGTGAGTATCTGCGCTGTGCAATGCTCTCCACAGACCATTCCCTAAACACACCAGAACCTGTGCTGTAAAGTGCTGCTCCTGCTTCGTGTTCTGGGGGGGTTTGTTTGGTTTTTGTTCTTCTTTTTCTTTTCTATTTTTAAAAAGAGGAAAGTGATTCCCAAGAGGTGAAAGGACTTTGGAGGCAGAGGAGGCAGGCTCCAGGATTTACAGGGCTCGGGGGAAGGTGGTGGCAAGCTCTTGTCCCCAGAGGTCCTTGTTGAGGTGGTGGCTCCAGGCTGCTCCTTCTGCTCCATCCTCGGCGCTGCTGCCACTCAGGACATGCTGGCAAAAGGGACAGGAGGCATTTTCAGGCTCAAACTGAGGTTAAAAATGTGATTATTGCCACCACACCAACAAAAACAACGAGGGAATTTGGGTGAAATGGTTGCTGGGGACACTGATGGTGCCAGCCATAGATTCCATGGGCAGAGGGGACAAAGTGACATCGGGCTGGGGGACCCTGGATCACAAATGGCACAGGATGGGACCCAGCCACACCAAGAGCTCAAACCTGGTCTCCTGATCCTCTGCTGGGGGCACGGGCATGCTGCAAAGAGAAAATAAAAATAAATAAACCTCCAGCACATGGTACATAAAAAAATAAAAAATAAAGAAATACTAAATACCAAATACTAAATACTAAAATAAATAATAATTATTAAATAATGAATAATGAGTAATGAATAATGAATAATAAATAATAAAATAAAAAATAAAAAATAAAAATTAAAAATAAAAATAAAAATAAAAATAAATTAAAAATAAAAATAAAAATAAAAATTAATTAATAAATAAAAATAATAATAAATAAATAAACAAATAAATAAATAATAATTAATAAATCTCTAATATCAAATAAATCTCAAAATAAACCAATCCCCCTCTCTGCCCTGAGCTCCAGGAATATTTCAGCCTCATCCAGGGCATCTTTCCCTGCTCCCCTCAGGAATTAGAATAAGAAGAGAGGCTGTGTCTGATCAGGACCGGAGCCACATTATCCTGGTGAAGGATTTTATCTTCCAAACCCCTCCAGAATTTCCCTTCCCTACAGTTCCAGCCTTTATCAGCTCCTGGACACTCTGGGAATGCCCTGGTGGGTCCCAGGGGGGCTCCCAAGCTGGGGGGCTGTTCTCATGCCCAGAGACCCTTCAAGGGAAGGGGAAATCAGAGGAGGGGAGAAATCAGAGGAAGGGGAAATCAGAGGAAGGGGAAATCAGAGGAAGGGGAAATCAAAGGGAAGGGAAGGGGAAATCAGAGTCCTTACCTTTCCCTCTCAGCCATGTCTTGTTTCTCCTCTGCCCTGTAAACACAAACCCCATTGGGAATCCATCCCCAGGGGGAAGGAGGAGCCCCCAGGGCCTTCCTGGGGTGATGGATGAGCCCTGGAGAGGAGCCGCTCTCCATCCCTCCCCAAATCCATCTTACCTTTCTTTCCTGGCCTTGATCCTCTCTTCTTCATATCTGCAACAGAGACAAAGCCTCCTTTAGCTGCTGCTGTTCCCTTTTAGCCCCATTTTTTGGCGTTTGCTGAGGGGCAGAAGCTGTGAGCCACAGTCTGGGGCCATTCCTTGGCTGGGGCCAGGTTTGCCCAGGCTCTGGGCAGGTTTGCCCTCCCCATCCATGGATTTGGGCTCAGGACCCCCCAGCTGTCCCCCCCAGAGCCCCAGGGCCCCCCTGGCACTCACTGCAGGACACACTCTGGGATCTGCACGTGCTCCATGGGGATGAGCTGCTCCAGCTCCTCCAGGCTGTGCACGTACTGGATCTTGTTGATGAACTTCACACTGGCAGGGAGAGACACAGAGAGAGAGGCACTGCCACCCCAGGGGCTCCAAAAACACCTCTGGAGGTGGCACTGGGCGGGTCTGAGGGGTGCAGGACAAGGGGGAGCTCCACCCTGGTCACCCCTGGCTGAGGGTGAGCTCGAAATGTGATTTGTGGGACTAAAACCCAGGGAAGGGCTGGGGCTGGGGTGGGATGGAGATCAGGGAAAGGTTCAGGGGTTTGGGATGGAGATCAGGGAAATGTTCAGGGGTTTGGGATGGAGATCAGGGGAAGGTTCAGGGGATCAAGGAAAGGTTCAGGGGTTTGGGATGGAGATCAGGAAAGGTTCAAGGGTTTGGGATGGAGATCAGGGAAAGGTTCAAGGGTTTGGGATGGAGGTCAGGGAGAGGTTCAGGGATGGGGATCAGGAAAAGGTTCTGGGTTTGCAATGGATCCCAGGAAAGGTTCAGGGGTTTGGGATGGAGATCAGGGAGAGGTTCTGGGATTTGGGAGGGAGATCAGGAAAGGTTCTTCCCCCTGAGGGTGGTGGGCACTGAATTTCCCAGGGAATGGTCCCTTCCCAGCCCTGCCAGAGCTGCAGGAGCCCCTGGACACCACTCTGGGACAGGTTGGGATTGTTTGGGAGCCTGTGCAGGGCCAGGGGCTGGGCTGGATGATCCCTGTGGACCCCTCAAACCGAGGATGCTCCATCACTCTGTGATTCCAAACTCCCACCCCACACCTGCTGAGCCTGGGGCTGCTGTGCCCACCTGATGAAGGGCCTGGAGATGGCCAGGACAGTCCTGATGAACCACGAGGGGTGCACGATGATCAGGGCCTTGAGGTTCTTCCTCAGCCTGGGGACAGGTCAGGGGACAGAGTCACATCCCAGGGACGTTTCCTGAGCTGCCCTGTGCTGTGCTGGGCTCCAGCAGGGGCTGCCCAGGTGAAACCCTTGGGAAGCTCATCCCAGCTCAGCAGGATGTGGAGCACTGCTCTGGAAATATCATTATAAATTAAAATATCCCTGGACAGGGCTGGGAGCAGCCTGGGGTGGTGGGAGCTGTCCCTGCCCAAGGGGAGGGCACTGAGGTGATTTCTGAGGTGCATTCCAGCACCTGGCAGGTGTAAGGAATGTGGGACTGGCTCAGGCTCGTTCCTGTTGAGGAACAGCTGTGGCAGACAACTTTTATAAAAAATCCTTTCCTTAGGATTTTTTTCCTCCCGAGAAGCTGAGAGGCCTCAGGAACAAAATGCAAACAATGGTTATCTGCTGCTGTGGAATGCAACAGGTGCATCTGTGATTGGTCTCATGTGGTTGTTTCTAATTAATGGCCAATCACAGTCAGCTGGCTCGGACAGAGAGCCTGAGCCACAAACCTTTGTTATTCATTCCTTTCTATCCTTAGCCAGCCTTTTGATGAGAACCTTTTCTTCTATTCTTTTAGTATAGTTTTAATGTAATACATATCATAAAATAATAAATCAAGCCTTTTGAAACACGGAGTCACATCCTCATCTCTTCCCTCGCCCCTGCGAACACCAGGGGTCACAAGCAGCCTCTGATTTTCCTCTGGAGAGGCCCCAGGAGCAGGTTCCTCACCTTCTGTCGATCATCTGGTAGCACTTCTTGAGCCAGCCCAGGCCTGGCATCCTCCTGCGCGGCGTGGCCCCGTTCAGGTACACGATCATGTAATCCTCAGCCACCAGCAGCTCCAGGCTGCTGATCACATACCTGCCGAGAGGAACCCAGTGAGACCCCAAAAACATCCTCGAGATTTCTGCAAGTGCCCCTGTGCCACCCTGGAACAGCTCCAGAGCCTCTTTATAGGGCTGGGAACAGCTTTGGTGGCCTGGGTGTCCCTCAGGGGTCAGAACTTTGTGCCCTGCTCAGCAGGGACTGTCCCAGCCTGGGCACAGTGAGTCCATCCTGGCCATAATTCCTGCAATGTTTGAGCTCTTGGCCTTGTTGGACTCGGAACTGTGCCCATTGTGCCACCAATGTCCCACCAATGTCCCACCGGTGTCCCACCAGTGTCCCACCAATGTCCCACCAATGTCCCACCAGTGTCCCACCAGTGTCCCAGCAGCCCCTGGCAGGGCTGGGCTTGCATCCAGCCTGCTCCCAGCTGAAATTCCAGGGAAGCTGCTGTGTGCTTTCCTCTGGATGCCCAGAGCACTGGGAATATTCCTCTGTCTGCTCTGGAGTGTCCTGACCCTCAGGGCAGCACTGACTTTGACCCTCATCCATGGAGAAAGCTTCCTAAACTTCAAAATATAATCCACAAAAGTGTGAAATAGATCGTAGAGAGTGGTGCAGGTGGATCACTTGGTGAGAAATCGAGGTTTTGGGTTTTTAGTGTGTTGTGGACGGGAGCAGGATGGAGGGCACAGGGTGCTGTCCTCGGTTTCTTCTTCTTGGGTTTGGGCGGCATTTTGTAATTGGGTGGAAAAATCCACATTGGGATCAGTTATTGGGTTAAAAGGGAAAATAATCCAGGTGTCAGCTCTTAATTGGATGGTTTAGTCTTAAAATCTCTTGTACCAAGAGATTGCTGGCCATTTTGTGCCTTGCTGCCCAACTCACAGCAGTGAGACTGTTTTACTGATAAGAGATAACAAACACCCGGGTCCCAACATGAATTACTGCCTCAAGTTCCTTCAATCCCAACCCAGACGAACCCAGAGCCAGCGTTCCCCCAGGCTGCTGTCCCTCCCAGGCACTCACAGGAAGAGGTTCTCCATGATGTAGTGATAATCTGCCAGGTTGCTGTCGGGGAGGTAGCAGGCAGCAAAGACGATGATGGCGTTGAGACCTTCTCCGTAGTATCCTGCCCAAAAAACCACCAAAGTGACACTTTCCAGGCAAAAACGGGACAGCCGAGGGGAAAACAGCGCTGAAATTTGGCCCTGGGGTGGTTTTTGTGTCTCTGCTCAGCTCCAGGTGAGCGTTTCTCTCTTCAGATATTTTCCACTGTGAAATTTCCTCCTTGGCTTGGTTATAATGTGGGTTTGGGGCTCAGAGAATGGATTTTGGGGTTTTAAAGCTGGATTGCCCCTTGGCTCGGCTTGGACTTTGGAAACAAACCTGACTGCACATGTGTGGACCCTCGAGCATCCCAGGGACTGGCACAATCCCTCCAGATGACAATTCTACAATCACTAAACATCTTTAGCACCATCTGAGCGCTTTTGTGCTTTTCTACCGAAAAACCCCAAATTTTTCCCCCCAAACAGGGCCCAGCCAGCCTTGGTGGGACGGACAGAGGGACAGAGGGACAGAGGGACCAGGGTTTGGGCTCACCTCCGTGCGTCACCACCCTCATGTAGGGTTTGATCATCTGCAGGTCGATCCTGTGCTCCTGCTCGCCGATGATGACGGTTCTCCAGAGGCGCCCGTTGGTGGCACTGCCATCCTCGGTGCCACCGTCCCCAAACAGGTCTGCGCTGTCCCCTGGCATGTTCTTGGCCGTAGCCACCGGGGTGTCATCTGGGAAAGGGACAAAGGGCTCTTGCCTTGAGGAGGAACGGGGAAGAGCTTTGGGAACGCCAATGTTGTGGGGTTCCCAAAAAATTCACTTTCTTGTCAGCCCAGGACGCTCAGGGATGATGCTCTGATGGGGTTTCACCTCCAGCCTTGATCTGGGCCAATTTATTCATTGTTTTTATTCTTGGACCAATTTATTAGTTATTTTTATTTTTGGGCCAATTTATTCATTATTTTTATTTTTTGGGCCAATTTATTAATCATTTTTATTTTATTTAATTATTAATATGTTCATAATTTTATTTTGCTAACACACAGTTGTAATAACTTCGAAAAATGACATTGTATAAATTCGCCTAACCATTCAGAAGAGGGTACAATCCTACAGGTTTTAACCTTGCTCTGCTGCCCAAATATTATAGAAATAACTTTAAAATCTCCCTCTGCTTATCAGAGGGAGATTTTAAAGTTTTTCTACAATATAATATAAATTGGGCCAATTTATTAATAATTTTTATTTTTGGGCCAATTTATTAATAATTTAAATTTTATTTAATTATGAATATATTCCTAATTTTACTAACAAAAATCTTTAAAATGAGGCAGAATAAACCACCCCAACCCCTGGAAACGCTCACCCAGAACCAGGGTTGTTTTACCTTCCCCTTCCAGCTCATCGATCTGGGCCAATTTATTCATTATTTTTATTTTTGGGCCGATTTATTAATTATTTTTATTTTTGGGCCAATTTATTAATCATTTAAATTTTATTTAATTATGAATATATTCATAACTTTATTTTACTAACACATAGTCGTAATAACTTCGAAAAATGACGTTCTTTCACCTTCCCATTCCAGCTCGTTGCCGTTGCCCAGGAACTCGAGGGAATCTGTCTCGTCAGGGGTCTCGATGTCGTCCACGTTGATGTCCAGGTCGTCCGGGGTGTCCAGGAAGTCGTCAGAGAGGATGGAGCCCTCGCTCTGGTCCAGGGAAATGTTGATCTCGGGTGCCACCAGGGTCTTCCTCTTCCGATGGGCCCCGTTGAAGTTCAGGGTGTTGGGGGGAGCTGGAGTCCAGAGGAAAATGAAACTGACAGGGTGATGTGGGGTTCGGGCAGTGCTGTGTGATCTCACAAGGTAAAAAAATCTCAGATCCGGGGTTTTAGTGGGTAGTAATACATAGGAGCCAAGGTAGAAGATTTTGGGTAGGTTAATTGTCTGTTTTACACCTTCTTCCTTCTTCAGTTTGCTCTAATTATGTCTGTGCTGCAGGTTTCCAGTAATCATAACCGAGTTAGAAGCATAAATAATAGAGATATCAACTATAAATATAAATAATATTAATATCAACCGTTTATTAAAGAATTAAGACTTAAATAGCCTTGGATAAACACCAATTTAGCTCACTTTCTCGACTTGTTAGTGAGAGCTCACATCTCGTAAGTTTGCAATAAATAAAGATAATATTGAAGTCTCACTCTGGAGTGAGACTTCAAAAAGGTCTCCTGAGTTTTATTCCTCCTGGCCTTAGAACAAGCAAGAGCCTGGCATTCCAACACATTCTGGAGGCACAGAGCAAGGCACCCTCAAGGATAATTCCTGCTGGAACATGGAGCTGGAGCCCTCAGGGTGGTGGGTCCCACTGGAAGGCACCGGGATGGGAGCACCCACAGCCCTGAAATCCCAGTTTCCTCCCCCAGATCCTCAGGATGCACGAACAACTTCAAATCCCTGCGGGTTCCCTCTCCCAAGTGAGAATTTTTAATTTTTATTTTGGTGGAGAATCCAAGGTTTTCTCCCTGCCTGGCAGCTCCCCCGCGCTTGCAGAATTTGGTACTTACAGGACGTGGTCTCGTCCTCCGTGGGGCTTCCCAGAGACTCCATCCCTGTCTCCTCTGGGAGAGGCCTGCAGGACAAAGAACACAGCAGAGAGCGGGGGAAATGAGGGGGGAAATCATCCTGAGGGAATGGAGGCAGCAGGGAAAAAACCCAACCCCAGCTCTGCCCTTTCCCTTTGTCACCCTGAGGGTCTGGGCTTCCCTCCTGGCTGCTCTGCAATCCCCACCGACCTCCAGACCACCCCGAGGGATGAAAAAATCCAGCAGGGAACAAATCCTGGCCTTGGCAGCGTTCTCCTCCTCTGTGTTCTGCTCATTTTTATTCTGCAGGAGCTCCGAGGGGCAGCGCCAGGCCCTGGGGCTCCTCGTTAGGGCACCCCCTAATTAGGGCACCCCAGGGCTGTGTCCCCATTCCCTGGCAGGGCTCTGGGATGGACACAGCACACAGGCAGGGATGTTTTCACCCCAATCCATCACAGTTTTACCCACAACTTCCTTCCCCAGGAACTCCTTGGTTCTGGCTCTATTTGGGACCAGTGACCCCAAATTGTCACCTCAGCCCCCCTGGGTGACTCCCAGCCCCTGCTGTGGGCTGGAATTGGGTCGAATCCATGCTAAAATCCAGGTATCAGCGTCCAACCCCTATTTTGGGGCCACCCCTCTTTTCCTGGGGTTTGCAGCCTCTCCTGCTCAGCTCCTGCACCCTCCCAGCTCAAATCTGGGCCCCTCCAGCTGGAGGCATCAACGGATTGGAAAGTTTTCCTTGCTAAAATCAACCCCCAGGGTACGGCTGGCACCCCTGGGCAGCTGCTGGAGCTGCTCCTGCCCCAGTCTGGGTGGGAAAAGTGGGAATTTGGGTCTGGGCTGTGGCCAGGAACCTTTGCTGTGCCTGAGCCTCACCCTGGGTGCTTTTCCCCTCAGCTGGAGCTGGGATTTGTTCTGGCCCCTGGAATTATCTGTGTTTGACATTTCCTCATCAAACCCCACCAACTGCACCAGTCCATGCTCTCAAATCTCTGTTTGAGATCCCTCCTTCCCCCTGGCCAGGGAGGAGCTGCGAAATCCCTGGGACAAATCTGGGAATGGGGATGAGGATGAGGATGAGGATGAGGATGTGGATGAGGATGAGGATGAGGATGAGGATGGGGATGGGGAAGATGAGGATGGGGATGGGTTTGAGGATGGGGATGAGGATGATGAGGATGAGGATGGGGATGAGATGAGGATGGGGATAAGGATGATGAGGATGAGATGAGGATGAGATGAGGATGAGGATGAGGACAAGGATGAGGATGATGAGGATGATGAGCCTGAGCAGAGTCGCTGGCCCGCAGCCCCATGGCCCCGGCGCACAGCAAAGGAGGGAGGTGACAGCGGGGACAGGATCCAGCCCAGCTCTGCCCCGCTCCTTTCCACGACACCGCGGCCACCAGGCAAATTAAACCCCATAAATATGCAGATTAAGGGATAATCCCCGGCTGCCGGTCACTGCGTATTCATGAGGGCTCAGCACCCGATCAAAGGCACGTGCGGGACCCTCCGGAGCAGAAGGAAAAACCCCCCGAGCC
This sequence comes from Ammospiza nelsoni, assembly GCF_027579445.1. Taxonomy (NCBI): domain Eukaryota; kingdom Metazoa; phylum Chordata; class Aves; order Passeriformes; family Passerellidae; genus Ammospiza; species Ammospiza nelsoni. The sequence continues at coordinate 5,893,637 of NC_080659.1, forward strand.
CCCCTCGGCTCCCCCTGCCCGCGCCCACCCGGGCCTGGCGCGGTTTGTCCCGGGATTTGGCGCCCGGCACGGGCTGGTGACACAGCATCCGGATGGGGATGAGGGAGGAGAAGGGAGGGGAGCTGAGTACGTGCTGCTCACACCGAGCTCGGCTCGGGCGGGCCGAGGGGAGGAAAAGCCGCGCTCACCTTCCCCGAGGCTGCTGCGGGGCGATCGCCGCCTCCTCCCGCGGCTCCTCCTGCCTCCAAACCCCCCGGGACAAATTCGGGGAGAGCCGGGGCTCTGCTCGGGGCCCTGGGCCAGCCCCGGCCCGCAGGGACAGAGCGGGACCGCGGGATGAGGGGGGGATGCAGGAAAAGATCCGGGAATGGATGAAGGGACGGATGCAGGGAGGGATGAGGGGAGGGATGCAGGAGGGAGGCAGGGATGGATGCAGGGAATAGATGCAGAATTAGATGCAGGATTAGATGCAGGGAATAGATCCAGGAATGGATGCAGGAATGGATGCAGGAATAGATGCAGGAATGGGTGCAGGAATGAATGCAGTGATGGATGCAGGGAATAGATGCAGGAATAGATGCAGGGTTAGATCCAGGAATGGATGCAGTGATGGAAGCAAGGATAGATCCAGGAATGGATGCAGTGATGGATCCAGGAATGCAGACAGTACAGTTGCAGCGATGGATGCAAGGGTAGATGCAGGAATAGATCCAGGAATAGACGCAAGAACGGATGCAGGGATGGATGCAGGGATGGATGCAGGAACGGATGCAGGAAGGGATGCAGGAAGGGATGCAGGGACGGATGCAGGAGTGAGCATGCTCCCGCTCCGCGCCGCCCGCGTCTCGGTCACGGCATCCCCGCCCCGGGCCGCCCGAGCCGGGCCGGGATCGGAGCCGGGGCAGCACCGAGGATCCGCCCGCTCCTCTCCCGGCTCCTCCTCGGAGCGGCTGCCGCCGTTCGGCCTCCCAGAAACGCTGGAATGTCGGCCCGGGCCCTCAAGCAGCGCCCGGGTTTTGTTTTTCTGTTTTCCCGGCCCAGATCTCTGTCTAGGATGTGGCTTTTCTTTTTCTTTTCCTTTTTTTTTTTTTTTTTGGGGTGGGGGGGCAAGACTGGCTAATGGCAGGCAGGCAAAAATAGCTCTGCAGCAAATCAGCTGCTGGAGAGCGGCTGTCCCACATGCAGCAGCTCCTGCCCTATTATTGCAACGCTTCCAGCGGGGAAGCGGCTGGAAAAGGACAATTTATTTATTTTCATTGCCGGCAGAGCCCAGCTGGCTTTCCCTGCTTTGCCTGGGGCTGTTTGGGCTCTGTCTGGCGTCGTTCCTGCTCAATCCCTCCGGAGGAGGCTCCTCCCAGGGCTCCGGCCTCATCCCTCCCCTCTCACATCCCTCTGCCTTTCCCGGGGTTCATTCCCAGGGCGTTTTCCTGGGTTTGGGGGTGCCTGGAGCTTTCCAGGAGGGATTTCCATGGAATGCTGGGCCTGGTGTTTGCTGCTGCATGGGCAGAGTGGGACAGAGCTCCCAGGTGGTGCCCCAGAGCCACAGCAGTTTTATCTGGATATTTAGGGAGCTCTGGGATGATCTTTTCCTTCCTACACCTTCATTTCCTGTCTCTGTTCTCTGAGCAGCCTGGTTTGCTGGAAGGAATCCCCACTTTGGGAGGGAGATGAGTTTTAAGGCTGCTTCCAACCCATTCCACAATTCCCATCCATCATCCATCCATCCATCATCCATCCATCCATCCATCCATCCATCCATCCATCCATCATCCATCATCCATCCATCCATCCATCCATCCATCCATCCATCATCCATCCATCCATCCATCCATCCATCCATCCATCCATCCATCATCCATCATCCATCCATCCATCCATCATCCATCCATCCATCCATCCATCCATCCATCCATCCATCATCCATCCATCCCTCATCCATCCATCCATCCATCATCCATCCATCATCCATCCATCCATCATTCATCCATCCATCCATCCATCATTCATCCATCCATCCATCCATCCATCCATCCATCCATCCATCATCCATCCATCCATCCATCCATCCATCCATCCATCCATCCATCCATCATCCATCCATCCATCCATCCATCCATCCATCCATCCATCATCCATCCATCCATCATTCATCCATCCATCCATCCATCCATCATTCATCCATCCATCCATCCATCCATCCATCCATCCATCCATCCATCATCCATCATCCATCCATCCATCCATCCATCCATCCCTCATCCATCCATCCATCCATCCATCCATCCATCATTCATCCATCCATCCATCCATCCATCCATCCATCCATCCATCATCCATCCATCCATCCATCCATCCATCCATCCATCCATCCATCATCCATCATCCATCCATCCATCCATCATCCATCCATCCATCCATCCATCCATCCATCCATCCATCATCCATCATCCATCCATCCATCCATCCATCCATCCATCCATCATCCATCCATCCATCCATCCATCCATCCATCCATCCATCCATCATCCATCCATCCATCCATCCATCCATCCATCCATCCATCCATCCATCATCCATCATCCATCCATCCATCCATCCATCATCCATCCATCCATCCATCCATCCATCCATCCATCATCCATCCATCCATCCATCCATCCATCCATCCATCCATCCATCATCCATCCATCCATCCATCCATCCATCCATCCATCCATCATCCATCCATCCATCCATCCATCCATCCATCCATCCATCATCCATCCATCCATCCATCCATCCATCCATCCATCCATCCATCCATCATCCATCCCTTTCTTTCCCACACTTCTCTCTCCTTTTTCTCCATTAAACCCCGGGGCTGGCAGGGATCCAGCAGCTCTCAGAGGGAATTTTATCCTCTCTGGGGCTGGGAGGAGGGAAGGACAAACGCCGTGCTGTGGGCTGCAGCACAGAGGGGCTCACAGGGCACGCAGCTGGGGCTGCCAGGAACAGAGCCAGGCTCATCCCAGGGAACAGGAGCCCCTTTCTCTGTGCCTGGCAATGCTGGGGCTCTGAGCCTGCAGCTGCAGGGGCTGCGCCAGCCCTGAGAGCCCCCGGGCACCTGCAGGGGCTCCAGATCCAAGAACGGGCAGCGTTGGAAGGGAGCTGAGAAACCCCCTCAGCGTCACCCCTGCTGCCCAGGCAGGGCCACCTGGAGCAGGGGAATCCACACCTGGTGGGTTTGGGATGTCTCCTGAGAGGGAGAATCCACACTCAGTGGGTTTGGGATGTCTGCAGAGGGAGAATCCAGACCTGGTGGGATTGGGATGTCTCCTGAGCAGAGGAATCCACACCCGATGGGGTTTGGGATGTCTGGAAAGGGAGAATCCACACCCAGTGGGTTTGGGATGTCCCTGGAGTAGGGGAATCCACACCCAGTGGGTTTGGGATGTCCCTGAGAGGGAGAATCCAGCCCTGGTGGGTTTGGGATGTCTGGAAAGGGAGAATCCCAAATCCAGTGGATTTGGGATGTCCCTGGAATGCCCCCAGAGAGGGAGAATCCAGCCCTGCCCCGGCAGCCTGGCAGTGGGAACGAGCTGGGAATGGGGGTGGGAATGTGCTGGCGATTCAGGCACTCGGGGATGGGTTTTGGGATGGGTTTGGCACCCCTGTGCAGCTGCTGGAGCCGATCTGAAGGTGGAAGGTGCCACTTTGGCACCTCCTGTCAGCCCCACAGGGCTGGCACCCGTTGGGTGCAGGGATCCTGGCACAGCAGCGCTGCTGTGTTTGGGATTCTGCTGGGTTCAGAGCCTGGGAATGAGTCCATAAATCCATAAATGCACTCCCACGTGCATCCATCCACCCTCTGTGGATCCCTCTATCCGTCCCAATCTCCCTGTGCCCCACACCCGGCTCCTTCCCATGCCTACCCAGAGATGCCAAAAACATCCCCAGATTTTTGATGCGCTCAGAGCGGCCCCAAAAATTCTGAGCCCCTGTTGGAGTTCAGGCTCCTGTTGCCTCTGAGGCCTGGGCATGGACCCTCCCACTCTGATGGTCTCTCACAGGGAACAAAAAAAAAAAAAAAAAAATTAAAATGATTCTGGTTTTGTTTTGTTTGTTTTGGGGAACACACCTGGGGAAGTCCTCGTCCTGCCACTCCTCCTTCACATCCACGTTCTCCATCCTCAGCGTGGCCTCCGTGGTGCCCATGGCTCTCGGGGGGCTGGGGCCAGCAGATCCCCCAGGAGGGGCTCAGGCTGCAGAGGGGAGGCACAGAGGTTGGCATGGATGGGGCACCCACACCCCTTGGGAGGGCAGGGTGAGAGGGGATCGGCTGGGAAAAGCACAAATTCTGCACTCTGGGCACGTTTTGGGGCACGGGGAGGAGGTGAGGGTCGGGGTGTGGGTCTGTTTGGGCCCCAGCTGCTCCCCCTGACACCCACAGGGTTCCCATTCTTGTGTCTCATGCAGCACCAATCTGCTCATCAGCCCCTCTGTGCTGAGGGTGAGCTGCCCTGGGGCATTCCCAGATTGGCATTCCAGATTGGCATTTCCAGACTGGCATTCCCAGATTGCCATTCCAGAATTGGTATTTCTGGGATTGGCACTCCCAGATTGGCACTCCCAAATTGGCATTCCCAGGTTTGGCACTTCCAGATTGGCATTCCCAGATCAGCATTCCCAGACTGGCATTCCCAAATTGGCATTTCTGGGATTGGCATTCCCAGATTGACATTCCCTGACTGGCATTTCAGATTGGCATCCCAGGATTGGCATTCCAGGATTGACATTCCAGACTGGCATTCCTAGATTGGCATCCCAGGATTGACATTCCAGGACTGGCATTTCTGGGATTGGCATTCCAGACTGCCATTCCCAGGACTGGCATTTCAGGATTGGCATTCTCAGATTGGCACTCCCAGATCAGCATTCCCAAATTGCCATTCCCGGGATTGACATTCCCGACTGGCATCCCAGATCGACATTCCCAGGATTGGCACTCCCAGACTGGCATTCCCGCCCTTCCCAGCGAGCCCCTGGCCTTGTCTGGCTCCATCCCTGCCCTTCCCTACCCCAGACACCTCCAGGCTCTGGAAAATCCCGATTTCCTCCCCCTGGCCGGCGGCAGCTGCTCCGTGCCAGCCCCGCGGGCATCATGGAGGGGCCGAGGGAGGAGGAGGGAAGGAGAAAAGGAGAAGGGAAGGAGAAAAGAAGGAGGAGAGAAGGAGAAGGGAAGGAGAAATCCCGGCTGGAGGCGGCTGCAGCATCCATCCATCCATCCATCCATCCATCCATCCATCCATCCATCCGTCCGTCCGTCCGTCCGTCCGTCCGTCCGTCCGTCCGTCCCGTACTCACCGCTGCCGCTGCTCAGAGGGGAACAAAGGCGAGCCCGAGCCTTCCTCCCCGCCAGCTCCGCATTCCTCCTCCCGCTGGACGCGGCTCAGCAGGTGCGGCCCGCGGATGGCGGCGGGGACGAGGAGGATGAGGATGGAGCAGCGTGCGGATGCATCCAGGTCGGTTTTCCCGGCAGCAGCCGCTGCTCCGCGGTTCGGCTCGGAAAGAGGGACGGGCTCAGGGCGTTATTCCTGCTCCTCCATGGCTGCTGCTGCTCCCCCGAACGCCTCCGCGGGATTTCCTGGCGGATTTCGGGATGCGGTGGCGGCTTTTGGGATTCGGTGAGATTTTGGTGGTGGTTTTTGGGGTTCGGTGATGGTTTTTGGGATTCGGTGATGGTTTTTGGGATTCGGTGATGATGATTTTTGGGGATTCGGTGGTGGCTTTCCGCCCGCAGCTGGCGGAGCCTGCGCTCCCCTAAATCAGCGAATTAATTCCCTGCTCTGCAGGAGGGGAGGGACAGCCCCGGAGCCCTCCCCGTGCCAGCGCCGCCCCAATCGGCTGCCAGGCTCCGAACCCGTGCCCGGCTGGGCGGGTGGAGCTGCCAGCGCTGGCACAGGGGGTGCCAGGGGTAGGGCTGCTCCTGCAGGAGGCACCGAGGGGTCTGCGGACATCGTTCCCTGAGAAGGGGAAAGTGCCCCGGGATGTGGGGTTTGGGGGCATCATTCCCTGAGAAAAATACCCTGGGATGTGGGGTTTGGGATTTGGGGGCATAATGCCCTAAGAGTGAAAAGTACCCTGGGATGTGGGATGTGGGGTTTGGGGACATCATTCCCTGAGAAACTGAGAGGTGCCCTGCGATGTGGGGTTTGGGTGCTGGGATTTGGGTGCATCATTCCCCGAGAAAGGGAAAGGTGCTGTGGGGTTTGGGATGTGGGATTGGGATGCATCGTTCCCTGAGAAGTGGAAAGTGCCCTGGGATGTGGGGTTTGGGATTTGGGGGCATCATTCCCTGTGAAGGGGAAAGTTCCCTGGGATTTGGGGGCATCATTCCCTGCCATAGCTCCATCCCTGTGGATCCCTCCTTTCCACGGATCCATCCCTTCCATGGATCCCTCCTTGTGGATCCCTCCTTTCCCTGGATCCTTCCCTGGATCCCTCCCAGCGATGCACAGCTCGGACCTGCAGAGGTCCCCGCGCACCAGGAGATGGAGGCAGGGAAAGAATTCCCGCGGGATTTCTCCAAGGGAAAAGCAGGAATTGTGAATTTACCCAAAAGCTGAGTCTGGGAATTCCATGCCAGCCAGGAATTCCTCCCCGGTAACCCACCCAGCCCTGCCCTCCGGGTCCTGTCCCTCCATCCCGCATCCCAAATCCCTCCCCAGCTCTCCTGGAGCCCTTTGGGGCCTGGGAGGTTCCTGTTGAACCTCAAGATCTTCCCATGGGCTCCCTCCTCCAGGTTCTCCAGGTCAGGAGTTGATTCTCCCCAAGGATGGACACTCCACACCTGCCCTGCCCAATCTGCTCCAGTGTTTGGCCACCCTTAAATGAATATAAAATATAAAATTTTAAATTTTAAAAAATGAAAATATAAAATATATTTTTAAATAAAAATATTAAAATTTAAAAATTAAATTATAAAATATAAAAATATAAAAATTAAAATACAATACATATATTTTAAAAATTAAAATATAAAAAATAAATAATTTAAATTATAATATAGTTATGACACTATATAATAAAATAATATAAAACATATATTATTTTATTATGTATTTAATATATAATTATTACTATATTTTATTATCATATATTTAATATATAATTAAATAGTATAAAATATAAAATTTTAAAAATAAAACAAATTATAAAATTAAAAAATAAAATACAAAATATAGTTTTTTAAAAATTAAAATATAAATTACAAAATTTAAAAAATTATAATTTAAAAATAAAATATAAATATAATATTTGTCCTGTCTTTAAAGGGAATTTCTGGGTCTCCACTCCTCCACTGGCCTCTTGTCCACTCGCTGGGCACCTCTGGGAAGAGTCTGGCTCCAATCACTGGGAGCTTGGCGAGCTGAAATCAAGATGAAACATTTGTTGTAGGGAAAATAAAAGTTATTTTGGGTCCTTTGAAATTATTTACAACTTGAAGCAAAACCAAAAGGAGTATTTTGGGGATGAAAAGCTGCAGCTTTGTTTGAGATATGCTTGAAATTAAACGCTTTGCCTTTTATTGAGCTGTGGCATTTCCCAGTTGAAATCTGCCTGCCTTTAATTAAGAAAAGCAGGGGACCACAAGAGCCTTCAAAGATGCATTTGCAAGCCCAGAAATGTTTTATTTTGGGGAGAACAAGATGTTTTCACTGACTCCACTTAAGGAAAAAAAAACAAAACCAAACCTGTTTTGCTGGGACAAGTGGGAAGGTTTCGTTCTGGCTTGACCTAAGGAGGGACAACCTTGCATTTCCTAATTTTCTAATGGAATCTCTAAAGGCCAGAGCAGCTGTTTGCAGAGTCCAGGCTCTGAGAAATCCCTGGGAGTGTCCAAGGCCAGGCTGGATGGGTTTGGGGACCTGAGGAGGAGGCCACCTCCCATAGGAACCACCCTTGGGTGACATCTTTGGGTGAAAATTGACTCTGGAGACACAAAGCAGTGGGTGGGGGTTACTTGACCCCCCTAATTTAGGTTTTGAAATCTCAAATCAGGCCCCCAAAAGCACCTGGGGGGGGATTCTGGCCCTGCCCCAGGGCTGGTGTTTATTCCAAGGGAAAGCACTCGTGACCGGGGGGCACCAGGGCCTGACCTGCTCCGGGCCTTGTTTACATCTCACAGGAGCCAAACCTCGCCCCAGCCCTGGCGATCAGCACCAAATCCTCCCTTCCCCAGCCCCCTGAGCCTCCCTGGGCAGGAGAACACGGGAAAGGCACAGCCAGAGCTGGCCAGAGCTGCTCTGGGCCCTGCTGGCTGGGCGGGGATGGGTTGATGTCCAGGTGAGAGGATCCTGGTCCTGCCACACCTGCTCAGGATGCAGAGTTTGGGAGATTTCAGTTCTCTAGGATGTGTTCAGCTCCTGTGGGGTTTGATGGGGACGGTTTGGTGTCCAGGTGAGAAGATCCTGGTCCTGAAGGATCCTGGTGCTGCCACACCTGCTCAGGATGCAGAATTTGGGAGTTCCTGGTGTGTTGGCGAAGATGAAACAGGAAAGCCTTATAAATGTGATTGCCTGGCAAAAGATTTGGAGAATATGGAAACTGTAAGTGAGATTGAAATGAAAACAAGCTTGGAGATCCCTCAGTTACTGAACAACTGGAAAACAATGGTGTGGCCAGCTGAAGGTGATCCCCTTTTGATGGAACAGCACCCTCTGCTTGCAGACAGGCCCAAGGGGCAGAGCAGACTCCACTCTGAGCTGTGGGTGATGTGAAATCCTCAGAGCCATCAAATCATGCCATTGTTAGGTTGGAAAATCCCTCTGAGGCCATGGAGCCCAACCACCAACCCAGCACTGCCAAGGCCACCACTGAACCGTGTCCCCAAGTGCCATATCCAGGTTTTTGGAACATTCCAGGGATGGAGACTCCACCACCACCACCCTTTCGGTGAAGATCTTCTTCCCAACATCCAATCTCATGAGGAAATTTTCCCTCATACCCCATCTCCTGGAATTTACCCAATCCTTCCACCCAAAACCGGGCGGAGCAAAGTGGATCCTGTCCCTTGGGGAGCTGCTTTTGTGGTTTAATATCTGCCCATAAACGTTTATCCCTGCTGCCTGGGGTGATAAATCCTGAGCAGGGAAGGACATTCCTGCCCTTGGGATGCCCAGGCAGGTGGCACAGGCTGCCCTTGGCATTGATGTTAATTGAAGGGTTAATGAGGGCTCTGCTCTGCCTCCCTGCTCCCTGATTAATTCCAGCCAGGTGTCCACGGTTCAGGCCCTAAAAACAACAACTGCAGCAGAGTCTGGGAGCACTTAGCCAGGCCTCAGGCTGCAATTCCAAGTATGGATAAATATTTGCACCTCCGAGGCTGGGAGACACCTTGGAGATAGGGAGGGGATGGCTGGGGGGAGCTTTTCCAAGGGGAAAGATGGATTTGCTGGGGAGCGGAGCTGGAATCCTTGTGCAGCCCTGCCTGGGTGGTCTTGGGGAGGATCCTGAGGTTTTGGGGGCTGCAAAACCCTCCTGGGGAATCCAAACAAGCTCCCACTGAATTTTGGTCTCACAGCTCCCGTGGCTGCCCCCAGGGATGGACAGACATGGGAGAGTGAGGAGGAGAAATGCAGAATGTGCACAGGGAATGTGCAAAGCTCCTTGTTTGGGACAGGCTGTGGGAAAAGCAGAAAATCCATTTCATTCTGGGAGCTCCCTTCCCACCCAGGTGAGCTCTCAGGTTCTCCCTGTCCTTGAAATGCTCCAGAGGTTTCCAGCTCTGACTTTCACATCTGTCAGTGAATTTCTGCCTTCCAGCAGTGTGTGATGAGTGCCAGGATGACAGGAAAATTGTGTTTGCCTTCAGCCCAGGGCAATCCAGGTTCTCCAGCCTCCTTCATGCCTGGGAAACCCAAGGAATTCAGTTACCTGCTCTTCTCCACCTTTTCTCATAGAACCAGGCTGGAAAAGACCTCTAAGATCACCCAATCCAACAATCCAACGGCCCTGCTGGTGCTCCACTGGCCACTTTTTATTTTAAAAATATTTTTAACCTTTTTTTTTTCTGTGTTTAGGTCTGAAAATCTCATGGGGTCCTGCAGCCCTGACCCTCATCTCGCTCTGGCCAGAGACAGCAAAACTAAAACCCAGCCCAGGGTTGTGATTCACTGGATTCAGGGGTGTCTGGGCTGCAGAATTCTGATTATTTGGGTAAATAAAGAGCCTCACAAGAGGGCTCGTCCCTCTGGAGTGTGATGGAGCTGTTCTGCCCCTCTGGGGAGTCTGTGCTGTATTAAAACCCTTGTAACAACTTCACAGGAGTTTCCACATTCAAGTGATCATAATAATGCTCATAAAGCACACTCCAGAGTGAAGTACTTATGAATTATTTGACTTAAAGTAGGGGGGAAATAAAAAAAAATAAAGAAAAAAAAAAGGAGAAGAAGAAAAGAGCTGGGCTGAATTAATAGCTCTGGGAGAGCCATAAATTGAGAGGAATCATATTGCAGAGAGTAATTTTGTGTGTGCAATAAAAGCAACGTTTATGGCTCCGCTGCCTAAATTCGGCTGGGATGTTTTTTTGAAGCAAAGAGCTTTGAAATAACTTCTAATTTTTCTCCTTTCATTTTTATATTGCCTGGAAGAGAAACACCAGGCCCGGCTGTGTCAGGCGTGGAGAGAGGGACCAGGTGGGAGCTGGGATTTTGGGCTGGAGCAGGTGAGGAGGGAGAGGAGGGAGAGCAGAGGAAGCTCCGGGCCCTGGGGAGATGCTCAGAGCCCACCTGGGGGTTTGGCGGCCACGTGGCTCCCATTCCCTGCTAATAAATAGAATAAATAAATTGGGACAATGAATAATGGGTGTCCCAATCACACCCTGCAGAAAGGCAGAGGGCTCAGAGGTCCCTCTGCCTCCTTTCCTGAACTCAGGGGATGTTTTCAGGTATGGAAAAGGAACACCCGGGGCAGGTTGGGTTCATCCCAGCTCCCTTCAGCTTGGATCAGAAAGAGGGAAAAGGATTGGGGAGGGAAAGGATTGGGGAAGGGAAAAGGATTGGGAAAGGAAAAGGATTGGGGAGGGAAAAGGATTGGGGAGGGAAAGGATTGGGGAAGGGAAAGGATTGGGGAGGGGGAAAGGATTGGGGAAAGGGGAAAGGATTGGGGAAGGGAAAGGATTGGGGAAGGGAAAGGATTGGGGAGGGGGAAAGGATTGGGGAAAGGGGAAAGGATTGGGGAAGGGAAAGGATTGGGGAAGGGAAAGGATTGGGGAGGGGGAAAGGATTGGGGAAGGGAAAGGATTGGGGAGGGAAAAGGATTGGGGAAGGGAAAGGATTGGGGAAAGGGGAAAGGATTGGAGAAGGGAAAAGGATTGGGGAAGGGAAAAGGATTGGGGAGGGAAAGGATTGGGGAAAGGGGAAAGGATTGGGGAGGGGGAAAGGATTGGGGAGGGAAAAGGATTGGGGAAGGGAAAGGATTGGGGAAGGGAAAGGATTGGAGAAGGGAAAAGGATTGGGGAAGGGAAAAGGATTGGGGAGGGAAAGGATTGGGGAAAGGGGAAAGGATTGGGGAAGGGAAAGGATAGGGAAGGGAAAGGATTAGGGAAGGGAAAAGGATTGGGGAAGGGGAAAGGATTGGGGAAGGGAAAGGATTGGGAGTGGGAAAAGGATTGGGGAGGGAAAAGGATTGGGGAGGGGGAAAGGATTGGCAAAGAAAAGGATTTGGATCTGCATGTCCCACACTGCTCCTTTCAAGGTAAAAAAAGGGACTTTTAAATTTCTGACTCCAACATTTATAGATTTCCCAAAGTGACAGCGGGCTGGAGGGCGACAGTGCCACCTCTGCAATGGACAAACCAACAGTTCATCAAATTTCTCCTCCTCCAAAAAAGAATGCAAAACAATGAGTTATTTACAGAAAGTGTGTGAGGAAGTTTGCTACAAGAATGTAAACATCAGAAGGCTTGGAAAAATCTTAAAAAATCAGGGTGACAATCTGCCCTTTAGCAAACTGGCACAAAACTTCCACCACATCCCTAAAAAGTGCTCAGGAGTGACGGGGAAGGATTTCCAGCCCCGAGGAAGAGGAAGGGGAGCGTGGAGCTGGTTTGGGATGAGGCTCTGGGGATGGTGGGGATGGATCTGCTCAGAGCAGCCACTGCTGCACCTTCCCCGAGTCCCTGCAGCTGGGGAGGGCCTGGATCTGCCAGGAAACTGCTCTGATTCAGGCAGCAGGAATGCAGACACCATCCCTCCTTCTTTTGGGGTTTGGTTGTTTTTTATTTTTTTTTTTTTTTTTTTTCCTCCTTTCCTACATACCAGCATCAGGCAGAGCAACCCAAAGCGAAGCCCCAGCTCGTAAATCCTCAGCGCTGCCGGGACCCGGCAGGGATTTCTCCCCACTGTCAAACCCAGGCAGCAAATCCTTCCCAGCAGGTTTTTAATGGGGGAAATGGAGATTTTGACAGTTCCCTATGGGATATCTGCTCCAGGGAACCCCTAGGAGCTGCGATGGTCCCACCTGGGAGCACCCACATGGAGCCAGCAGGGATTTGGGATTATATATTATATATATGTATTATATATATTATATGTATTATATATATTATATGTATAATATATATATAATATATAATATATAATATATTATATATTATATATAATATATAATATATAATATATTATATATTATATATTATATACATATAATATATAGTGTATATAATATATTATATACATATATAGTGTATATAATATATAATATATAATTACATATTATGTATTATATATTTATATATTATGTATTATATATATAATATAATATAATATAATATAATATAATATAATATAATATAATATAATATAATATAATATATATGATATATTATATATTATATACTATATATTACATATTATATATTAATATAGAATACGTTAATATACCATATATTAATATGGTATATAATATAATATAATATAATATAATATAATATAATATAATATAATATAATATAATATAATATAATATAATATAATATAATATAATATAATGAGCTCCCTCGGGGCTGGGCAAGGCTGCTGGGGATTTGCCCCATTCCCCACTCAGGTGTCACGGGCAGGGAGTGAGTAATGGCTGAGGAGAAGCCACAGGAATTCCCAGCAAACCGCTGGAATGAACCAGCTGCGGGTGGAGGCACCTTGGTCTCCTCGCTGTGAAATGTTCAGGGCACGAATTCAGCACCTAAAGTGGAGATTATTCCTTGTGGGCTGGAGGATTCCCAGAAATGTCAATGCAGGAACAAGAACAACATCATCATCATCATCATCATCATGGAATCTCCTGGGCTGGAAGGGATCCAGAGGGATCCAGGTGGCTCCTCATGTTTAGTGGGAGTGGGGACACAATCATGGGCTGGGATTGATCTTGCAGGACTTTTCCAACCCTAATGATCCCATGAACCCGTGATTTTCAATCCTCGTCAGGCCCTGGTTCCAGAGACCAGATTAAAGATGAAACCAAATTAAAAATGAAACCAGATTAAAGATGAAACCAGAATAAAGATGAAGCCAAATTAAAGATTAAGCCAAATAGAAAATGAAGCCAAATTAAAAGTGAAACTAAATTAAACACAAAACCAAATTAAACGTGAAACCAGATTAAAAATGAAACCAAATTTAACATGAAACCAGATTAAACACAAAACCAAATTAATCATGAAACCAGACTAGACCTTGCACTGAAGATGTGAAGTTGGGATAACACAAAGCTGGATCTCCCAGGCTGGGATCCTCATTAACGACCTCATTAATGAGAGGAACCAAAAATTAACACCAGGCAAGCTGATTTCTCCTGGCTGCTGCTGGATAAAGCTCAGCTTGGGGGACTTTCTAGCCTTAAACCAGACATTTCCATGTCTGGCTTGAATTACTCCTCCACAGGCTGTCATTAGAGAATAAAAGGAGCAGGTAATTTTAACATTTTTGAACAATTGCCCAGATTAATTTTTTTTTTTTTGAAGAAGAAACCTCTGCGAGGATTCGTGGCCGCAGAGAGGAGGCAGGGGCTGGAATGCTTTGATTTATGGTGGGGCTGGGGATGCCCGGGCAGGAGCAGCTCCTTGGACAGCGGCCACACGAGCCAGGCTTGAAAGCCCCGCCGAAATCTTTGTGGCCAGAGGCTTCCAGCGCTGCTCTGATCCCTCCTGATCATCAAACAGCGCCCGAATTCCTTCCCGATGACACGGAGCAGGGGGAGAAGGCAGCTGATGGATGTGGCTGAGGGTCCTTGGGTGTCTGGGGAGGGAGGAATCCCGTGCTGGGGTGACTCATGGAGCCGTGCAGAGCTCAGATGTTTTATTTCATTCTCGCTGTGGACGTGGCCATTGAGCCACAGGATCCCAGAGTGGCTTGGGAGGGATCTTGAATTTCATCTCATTCCACCCCATGGACAGGGACACCTTCCACTACCCCGGGCTGCTCCAGGCTCCATCCAGGCTGGCCTTGGAGGCGTTTTTAAGGGCTGAAACAATTTCCTCAGCCATGACACATTTTGCAGAATAGCTGCATCCCCCAAACTGGAAGAGAAAACCCCAAACAGCAGCACAGTGTGAAACCAGGGGGTGCTTGGGCCTCTCTCTTTTACATCTTCCATCATTCCTATTCCAGGAGGGAATAAAGTGGAAAATGAGACACATCACAAGCTGTGCTCTGCTCTGAATTCCCCAAACTTTTACAAACCAGGAAAATCAGGAAAGTCCAACCCCTCGAGGGGCTCAGCCATGGGGGGAGGCAGCAGGAGAAGCATCTTGAGCTCATCTGGGGAGTGCAGAGCAGCAGGAGCAGGGCTGGGAGCTCCCTGTGCTGGGCTCAGGAGGGACAGAGAGCCCTGGGTGGGGTGAATGGGGCTGGAAGGGGTCCTGGGGAAGGGGAGCTGATAATATATAATATGTAATATATAATATATAATATATAATATATAATATATAATATATAATATATAATATATAATATATAATATATAATATATAATATATAATATATAATATATAATATGTAATATGTAATATGTAATATGTAATATATATAACATATAACATATAACATATAACATATAACATATAATATATATAACATATAACATATAGTATATAATATATACCATATAACATAATATATAATATACAACATATAATATAATAAAGAATTAAAATATATAATATACTATATTTAAAATGTGTGATATTATAGTTAATATAATTATTAATATAATTATTAAATATTATTATATGTTATATTTTTTTTAATCTTTTTAATCTTTTTGTCAGGATTTTTTTTGTTTGGGAAGATGAGAAGCCTCAGAGAAAAAGGAAAAGAATATTATATTATTTTATTTTATTTGGGATTTTTTTTGTTGTCTTGTTGTTTTGGAATGCGGTTTGGAGATTGTTTATGTAACATGTGAACATTTAAACTTAATGACTAATTACTGTCTAGCTCTGGAAGCAGTCATGAGTTTTTCATTAGTATTTTGTTAAACCTTTTGTAAGTATCTTTTTTCTATTCTTTGGTGTAGTTTTAGTACAGTATTCTTTTATATAAGTACATAGAATAATAAATTAAAAAATAATATATAAATAATAAAAATAGAAATTTTAATATATATAATAAAAATAAAATAAAAATAAAATTAATATATAAATAATAGTAATTTAAAATAATAATAATAAAATAATAATAGATATTTTAATATATAAATAATAATTTTAAAATAAATTAGATTTCTAAGAGCGTAAAGTCAAATTTTTCCTTTGTCCTGGGGACCCCAAAAATACCACAGAAAGGACTTTAAAGCTCATCCAGTCCCATACCATGGGACACCTCCCAGCAGAACAGGCTCTGGCTGCTGCTCTCGTTTCCCTGAGTCCCTCTGCAGGCTCAGAGCACGAGTTTGGGGTTGTGCCAGCCCTGCAAGGAGCTGCCCTGAATCAAATCTCCGGGCAGGCAGGCCCTGGTGGGGTTTGCAAAACACTGAGCACCTTCTTGGCAGAGCTGCAGTAAATAAGAGTGAGTAAAAAAAAAAAAAAAAAAAAATATATATATATATATATATATATATATATAAAAAAATTGGCTTGCTCTCCTGGGAAAGGAGGAGCTCCTGGCCCGGCTCATTCCCAGCTCTGTGGAAAAGGGCTCAGGGCTGGACTGAGGGGGGGAAAATCCTGAATTTGATGAAGTTTGATGGATGAAGTAAGGGAAAAACGGCTCAGGGGGGAGGATGGGCCCAGAGGGAGTTTCTGCGCACTCCTGGACGTGGAGTCCTCCCAGAGGACTGCCCACCCCCCATCTGGAGCTCATTGGGGGCAGCTGCTGCAGGGACAGGGCTGGGATCCAGCTGGGATCCTGCAGGAACGGGGCCCGGCTTGGGCTGGGAGCTGGGGTCACACCCGGGGGGCTGCAGGATGGAACCACGGCCTGGGCACAGGAGATGGACCCCAGCCTCACTGGGGCTCCTCTGCAGCTCGGGGGGCTCCATGGAACCACGGCCTGGGGACAGGAGATGGGCTCTGGGCCCCTCAGGGCTCTTCTGCAGCTCAGGGGGTCCCATGGAGCACAAAAACCAGGTGGTCATCGCGGGTTTTTAGGGCTACTCACTGCCACCAGAGCTGAGCCTCAACCCCTCAAACCCCAAGGCCAACTCTGGTTTCACCTCCTGAGTGCTTCTCAGCCACTTTCTGGTTGGGGTTTTTGTTTTGGTGAAGACCCAGGGCAGACAAGTGACAAATCACCCTTAATCCGCCTGAGCTGTTGAATCTCCTGGTAATCCCTGCTCCCCTCCAGGAGCCCCTCGAGGCTCCATCAATCAGCTCCTGGGTGTCCATCCCTGCTCTGGGAAACCTCCCACAGCTTCCCTGTGAACCCTCACAGGGGTCAGGGCACTGAGTAACCTGCTGGCGAGGGCAGCTCCTCGTATTTATGTGCAAACCCATTAGCTGGGAATATTTTATCTCCCTCCTGCAGGTTGGGAGCAGAGGCTGGGGGCGATGGGAGGGTTCTGGAGCTGCCTCTGAAACGCCCAGGTTTGCCCTCTGTGCTCGTGGCTGGGTTATCCAGCACGTTCTTCGCGCCATGGAGTGAGGAAAGTGGGTGCTGAAGGTGTTCAGAGAGGAAAAAAGGAGATGAGAGACTTCCCTGATGGATTTTAAAGCCAAAAAAAAAGGTTCCAAACCAACCTGGCTGGTGGGTTTCTGCCAGCTGGTCCCTCTGGGAACCCGGGGAGGTGCTGGAGTCACCATCCCAGGATAAAGCCTGGATGTGGCACTGGGTGCCAGGGCTCAGCTGAGCTGTTGAGGCTGGGTTGGACTCAATGACCTTCAGGTCTCTTCCAACCCGGTGATTCTGTGAATTCTGGGAATTCTGTGATTTCTGTGAATTTGGGGGAATTTTGGGAATTCCCAGGGACTGGGGAGGTGGTGGAGTCACCATCCCTGGATGTGTTTGAAAACAGACTGGATGTGGCACTGGGTGCCAGGGTTTGGTTGAGATGTTGGGGCTGAGTTGGACTCAATGATTGTAAAGATCTCTTCCAATTTGGTCATTCTGTGAATTCCGTGAATTCTGTGAATTTTGTGAATTCTGTGGATTTTGTGAATTCTGTGGATTTTGTGAATTCTGTGCATTCTGTGAGCTCATCCCTCGCTCCTCCTGGCTAGATCCCAAGCTCACCTGGCCAGAGCTCAGCATCCGTGGGGTGAGGAAGGGCAGGAACCAGGAAGCTGCCCCCAAACACAGAGTTATTTGTGCTCAGCCCTGGGGATTAGTGAAAGCATTCACCAAAAGACAATAACTGCTCCTGCCAGCCCTGCCAAGCCCATCACCCCAACGGGCCCTTTGTTCCCAGATTCACCCCCAGGACTGAGCCATCCCTCCCCTCACTCTCCACCACTTCCCCGTGCTTGTAGTTTGTTTAATTTGTGTTAATTAACCCTGCTGAGCTCGGGTTCCTCGTGGTCTTGGTTTTAAGGGTACAAAAGTTGAATTTTCTTCCTGGCGTGAGGTTTCTTCTCTGCTGCTCCCTCTGCCACTTGAGGCTTCCCTTGGGGCTGGAAATGAAAATCTTTAGGACATTTGTAGTGGGGAAAGGACAGGGAGTTTCTCAAGGATGGGATTTTTAGGCAGAATGTTGAGAAATTCTGGTTCCTTCTCATGGCCAGGTGAGACTTCAGGACACCCAGGTCAGCTTGGGGTGAGCAAACCTTGAGTTACAACCCCATCCTTCAGGCCATGGGGTATTTTTTGTTCCCAAAAAATGAGTGTTCCCAAGCAAATGAGTGCTCCCAAGCCTGCAGGAGACACCTGGGCACAGGTGAGCCCCAGGAAGCACAGGAGGCCTGGAATGGAAGATCTTCCACGCCGCGTTGGAATTCGCATCTCCTGCCCACCCAAACCACCTCGAACCTGCCCCAAAGCTCTCTCTGTGACTTTAATCCCAGAGCAACCATCCGTGCTAACAGCTGGAGCTAATTAAGCCTGGTAATTACACACACGGGCTGGTTTACATCCCAGCCCAGCTCAATGCAGGATCATCCACTGTGGCCATGGCAGAGAACCAACCTGTCCCTGTCCCCATCCCTGTCCCCATCCCTGTCCCCCCGTGATGCTCGAGGCCTCCTCACCTGTCCTGGAGGAGTTTGGGGTGGGATTTTGGGGAAAATCCTCCCCTGGGAGGGTGGGGAATCTCTGGCTGCTCCATCAGTCCAGAGGAGCTGCTTTGAAATATTCGATGAGGTCACCAATGGAAAGAGAAGGAAACACCCATGACACGTTGGAATAATATGTATAATACAAAATTACAGCATATATGATATAAAATTTGTCACTTACTCTGTGGAAGCTGACAACACACCCCTCATTTCCCAGGAATCACACCCAAAACCACCCCTCATCCCAACGCTTCCCAACTTCACATTTTTTCCCCCACTGTTTTCATCCTAAATTTCTTTTTATTCTATTTTTTATTTTATGCTTTCGGAGGGGTCAGATTTTCCAATCAGCCCCTTCCCACTGGATCATGAAACTTTAATTTCTCCATTTTTTATATTTATTTTATATTTTTTTACATTAATTTCTCCATTTTTAATGTTTATTTATTTGATTCTGGGCGGGCTGGCAGCGGGATTTGGGTTTTCCTTGGCGTTTCTGGAGCGTGCACACGCCGTGCACGAGCACGGGGGAGATTTATGGCTCTCCAAAGATTCTTCCTAAAATATTTACAAAGTGGAGTTTGACTCGGGAATGTTTGACTCGGCCATGGCTGTCAGGCCTCCGGGTGGCATGAGGGGGGAATATAAACAGACCTTTTTTTCCATTCCCAAAAAAAATCCTATAAACCTTTTATCCATTTTTTGTCCCCCCCTCCCATTGTTCTCCGTTTTCCAGTGCCAGGTTTGAGCCTATTTTGGAGTGAAAATCAAAATAAATTCTGTTTTGCTGGACAGACTGGGCTAGGACTGGTGGTGTTAAAGGACAGAGATTATTTCCTTTCCCTTTCCCTTCCCATTTCATGTGATTTCCTCAGAATTTTCACATTTTTGAGCCAATCCAGTTAGAAGCTCTTTTCCCAGAAGGGCCAAAGCTGATTATTTCTGGGTCTTTCCCCCCAAAAACCCAAATTCCCCTTTTCTTTGGCCATGGTGGGGACTGACCATCACTCAACCATTGTGATAGAAGAGAAATTCATAAAAACCCTTCACTTTATTCCCTCTTTGCCACGAGGATGGAACAGATCACACCCGAGTTCAGGTTTGTTTAAAAAAAATAATATCAAACAGCTTTTTATTTCATTTTATTTTACCTTATTTTATTTTTCCCCCCCCCTCAAGGTCCAGGATAAATGGTACAAATGTAATAAATGTAAACTGCACTTGGCACCGTCGGGGTCAATAAATAACATAAAAAAGGGAGCAAGCGTGGGAGGCGTTTGGGAGGCGGCGCTTTGGGATCTAAATAAATAACATAAGTTACTTCCAATAAATAGCAGTATCCAAAATACAGATGCATTGCATCCACTTCTGCAGCCGGGCACGGGCCCGGCCATTCCGGAGGGGAACAGCAAAATCCGGATGGTGCCGGCGGTGCTGGAACAGGAATCCCTTCTCCCCCTTCCCCCTTTTCTACCTTTTTTTATTCCTTTTTCTCCTTTTTTTTATTCTCCCTTTTTTTTTAATTTTCCCCTTTTTTATTTTTCCCTTTTTTCTCCTTTCCCCCCTCTTTAATTTCCTTTTTTCTCCTTTTTCCTCTTTTTTCCCCTTTTCTCCCCTTTTTCCTTTTCTCCCTTTTCCTTTTCCCCCTTTCTCTTCACCCTCTTTCCCCTTCTTTTCTTTTTATTTTCTTTTTGCTCTTCCCCCTTTTTCCAATTATATTTTTCCTTTTTGCCCCTTTTCTCTTTTTACCTCTTCCCCTTACCTTCTCCTCTTTCCCCTATTTCCACTTTTTCATTTTAATTGCTCTTTTCCCTTCCTTCCCTTTTATTCCTTTTTTACCCTTTTTCCTTTTTTTCCCCTTTGTCTTTTTTTCCTCTTTTTCTTTTTTCTCCTCCCCCCCTTTTTCCTTTCTCCCTTTTTTTCCTTTTCCCCTTTTTTTTCTTTTTTCTCCCCCCTTTTTTCCTCCTTTTTCTTTTATTTCCTTTTCTCCCTCTTTCTCTCGTGCCTCCCCTTTGAGGCCACACTTTGTTTAGCCCAGAAGGAAAACACGTGGCAGCCCCGTTCCAAATTTACCATCTGAGGCTCTGAATCCCACCAAAACATCGTTTCTTGTGATAAATTGGGAAAATCCTTGATCCCAGCAGGATCCTGGAGCTGTTTAAACCCAGAACATTCCCTCTGCCAGCGCTTCCATCGAGTGGAAACGACGATGAAATTTCCCCAATTTCCCCCAATTTGGATCCCAAATTGGACCCTGGGAGGGAACGAGATCCCAAGGGATTTATGGGATTTGTGGGTCTGATCCCAAAATCAGCGTGTCCTGATGGAAAACCCACTGGAAATCCCAGAACTCGCCGTGGCAGGGCTGGGAGAGCACAACCCTGGGGTTTTGCGCTGTCACAACCACCAGGATCAATTTAAACATCTCCAAACCTCCTGCTCCTCAAACCCTGCAGCCCCAGACAGACAAAAACCCAACCCCAAAATCCCCCCAACAGCTGTTGCACGCTGGTTATTATTGTTATTATTAACATTAATATTAACCAGCACATGGGATGCTGAGGAAGGAGCCAGATGAGATTCTGCTGAGGCTTTGAGGAGGGAATTTTCCACTTTTTTTTTTTTTTTCTTCTTCTTTTTTTTTCTTTTTTTTTTTTTGCATTGTAGACATTCTTCCGGGCTGCTCCAGCTCCTATTACAGCAGAGGGGGCTGGAGAAATGGAAAGCATTAGGGAAACCTCAGCCTTTCTATTGGAACCACATTTCCAGGGCTGGTTGGCAGCGGGATGGCACCGGGGCAGCTGGAGGAGCTCCACGAGGAGGAGGAGGAGGAGGAGGAGGAGGAGGAGGAGCCCTGAAGAAGGCATGGAAGCAGAACCCATCCTTTGGGCCACACCACGATGCCCCAGCTCGCCCCATCGGGGAGTTTTGTGGCTGTAAATCCCAGCTGTTCTCCGAAAAAAAACCCAGCAGGAGCAGTGGGAGGCAGATGGGGAACATCCCCTCCGCACGGGCCGGAGCTGCGCTGCCAGCAGGGGGAAATTAAAAACCAAAAAAAAGCACAAAAAATGATGGATTGGAGCTATTCCTGCTGGGTTTAACACACCGTTGCGTCGAGTCAGGTTTTCCTCCTGGTTTTGGGGGCTCCAAGCTGGATTTGCAGCGGGAATGGGGCATTTTGGGAGATGTCCCTTGTCCCCTCGTCTTCCTTGCTGCTCCCACCACACTGGCAAGAGGAGGGTCCCTTGGGCCTGGTGCCCACCCTCAAGGCACCCTAAATCCCTGGATTCTGCCAAAAACTGCCCCAAACCAGGGTGCAAACGCTGAGCAGAGGCAGCTCCTGCTCCAAACCCTCCTCTGCAGCACCAGGTCCTGCTCTGCTTCCACACCACCTTCCCTACCTTCCTTGCTCTGCTTCTATTCCTTTTTCCTTACTGCAACAAAACTAATTTTAGTTTTATAGCAGCGAGAGCTGGAAAGCACCCAAGCCCTTGAGAGGACAGTTATTATTATTATTATCATTATTATTATTATTAGATTTGGGTGCTTTATTTTTTTCCTTAAACTCGAGTGAGCCGCTTATCCACAGCTCCTGCTGCCCATCTGCCATTCCCATCCTCCAGCTGATTCTTCTGGGCCACTTTTCCCATTTCCAGCCAACATCAGGGCTGCAAACTCACACCTTGGTTGGGGAGCTGCACCTGGACTGTGGAGTTTATCCACTCTCAGTTCCCATTTCCTGGGTGCAGGTTTTGCACCCTATACCTACAGCTGCCTCCTGCCTTTCCCAAAATCCAGGGAAAACTCCGTGTTACAGACTCCAGGCTGCCTTCCCGGGCTGCCAGCCCTGCTGAGGGATGGTGTTTATATTCCTCCACTACATCCTGGCTCCACTCAGCCAAGAGCTGCCTTTGGATAAAAAGGAAGGGAATTAAAAAATCATCCCCACCAGGCTGGGCCTGTGTGGAGGTCGGGAACGCGGCTGGTCCAACACGAGATGCTGCCCCCCATCCCATCCCAAGGGATGCCACCCTGCTCCCCCAATGCTGCAGCACCATCCCTGAGCTGGGATCACCACCAGCAGCCCTCCTCCTCCTCGGGATGAAGGCACAAGGGATTTTTCCCCCCCGTTTGTCCAGAGAGAGGAGCCAGGACGGGGAGGGTGGCACACGGAGTGTTTTCCCTCACGTTGGTTAATGCCCAGGACATGACACCAATATTCTCCTTCTGTTTATGATTTGCCTTTTCTGGGCAGGGAGCCAAGGGGAGAAAACCCATCAATCCCAGGCAACAGCTCGAGCCTGCCCAGGGAATGTGAGAGCCTGCGGGCTCATTTATTTCCCCGCAGAGTAAACAGCAGTGACACTGCTGTAAATGTGAGCAGAGCCAAAGCCAGGCCTGAGTCCTCTCTCCTGCAGGATCCCAGCCACGGGCAGAGCACGGGGGATGCTCCCAGGAGAGCTGGGGGGATTTTGGGAGACGCCAAACCAGGGATGCTCCTGCCCATGCCACTCTGCTGGTGGCCCTGGGGAGGTTCTGTCACCTCCCTGGTGGTGGCCGGGCTCTGGCCCAGCTGCCTGTGGCAGGGGCACAGGAGGTTAATCCAGTTACTTCAGATTATCCCAAGTTGTAAGAAGAAAAGCCCCAGGGCTGCAGGAATGAGAGGATGGCAAAAGGGGCACAAGCCAGGGGGAGTCAGAACCACACGCAAATCACTCTCAGGGTTTCTGTGTCCCCAAACACCGGGATCTGAGGTGGTGGGACCTCCCCCAGCAGCTCGGGGTGGTCACAAAACCCCAAAGCTGCAGAGAGAAAGACTCAGCTCCCACCCTGGGGCAGCACAGGGCACCTGACGCACCCCAAACCTGTAACGCACCCTAAAACACACCCAGAGTGTGCAGCACACCCCAAAACACACCTTGAGCGTGCAGCACACCCCAAAACACACCCCGGGTGTGCAGCACACCCTGTCCAGTACCACACAGCACTGACACTGCTCACAACACCCCTTGCACATGCCACACCCCTGTGCCACACCCCTGTGCCACACCCTGACACAGAACCCCCTGGCATCTGTGTGTGTCCCTCATGCCAGAGACACCTGCGCTGCACCACCCCTGTGCAGGTAATGTAGCCTGTGACACGCGTGACACGCGTGACATATGTGACACCTGTGACACGCAGTGCAGCCCATGGGCATGATGCACACCCACTGTCACCTCAGCAGGCACTGGGCCGCCACAGAGGGGACAACAGCCTAGAGCCACCGTCACCCCTCCAGCCACCCCACCATGGCAGCGGCCACGTCTCTAGTCCGGTGACGGTGACACCGAGGGACACGCCAGCGGCTCAGTCTCTCCTCCTGCAGCCGCCCCGGCCTCCATCGCGGCCGTCCCCCGCGTCACACGCAGCCGCACTCCTTGGCCGACAGCTCGTTGACGGTGTAGTAGCGGTTGTAGGCGTCCAGGAAGGAGACGTCGTCGTCGTAGGCCAGCGGCCTGCAGCAGGGCCGCGCGCGGATCTTCTCCTTCCGGATCTTTCTGCGGCTCCTCATGCTCTTGAGGGAGAGGTCGTAGCTGCGCACGGCGGCCTCGCAGGTGCCGCTGCAGTAGCGGAACAGCACGGTCTCGTCCGACTCGTAGCCCAGGCCCAGCTCGCTGACGCTGACCTCGAGCTCGCGCAGCTCGCAGGGTTTGTGGCGGGCGCGGGCGCGCTTGCGGCGGCCGCCGGCGCGGGGGAACAGCGGCAGCTCGTGCCCGCCCGAGTTCACGGCCTGGCGGTAGCGCTCCACCAGCGCCGACAGCAGCTGGCGCATCTCGCCCTCCGTGTAGCTCTCCAGCAAGGCGCTGTCTGCAGGAGGAGGGGACGCGGTTAGAGGGTGTCCTCGTGGAGGGTGGGCTGGGTCAGGGTGGGAGATCGTCCATGGGTGGGGATCTGGGGTTCCTCCAGGATGGAGGGGCCTTGGGGTGGGTAGATAATGTCAGAGTGGAGATTCCCCGGGGTGGGTGGATAACTTCAAAAAGGAGATTCCCTCAGGATGGAGATTCCCTCAGGATGGAGATTCCCTGGGGCGGGTGGATAACCTCAAAATGGAGATTCCCTCAGGATGGAGATTCCCTGGGGCGGGTGGATAACCTCAAAATGGAGATTCCCTCAGGATGGAGATTCCCTGGGGCGGGTGGATAACCTCAAAATGGAGATTCCCTCAGGATGGAGATTGCCTCAGGATGGAGATTCTCTGGGGCGGGTGGATAACCTCAAAATGGAGATTCCCTCAGGATGGAGATTCCCTCAGGATGGAGATTCCCTGGGGCGGGTGGATAACCTCAAAATGGAGATTCCCTCAGGATGGAGATTCCCCCAGGATGGAGATTCCCTGAGGTGGGTGGATAACCTCAAAATGGAGATTCCCTCAGGATGGAGATTCCCTGGGGCAGGTGGATAACCTCAGGATAGAGGTGCCTTGGGGTGGATGGACATCCCCCAGGATGGAGGTGCCTTGGAGTGGATGGGTAACCTCAGGATGGAGATTCCCTGGGATGGGTGGACATCTCCCAGGATGGAGACTCCCTGGGGTTGGTAAACATCCTCCAGGAAGAAGGTTCCTTGGGGATCATGACTCCCAGGATGGAGGTGCCTTTGAGGTGGGTGGATATCCCCCAGGGTGGAGACTCCTTGGAGTTGGTAAATCCCTCCAGGAAAAAGGTTCCTTGGGGTTCATGACTCCCAGGATTGAGATTCCCATGGTGGGTTAACATCCACCTGGATGGAGGCCACCTGAGATGGGAAATCCTCCACGGCTGAGGATCTCAGGATCCTCCAGGATGGAGGTGCCTTAAGGTGGATGGATGATCCCCAGGATGGAAACTCCCTGAGGTGGGAGGACATCCCCAGAATGAAAATCCCCTGGAGTGGGTCTCCTAAGATGGAGGTCCCTTGGGGCAGGTGGATTTGGGGAGAAGCCCCAGTAAATTTCCTATTTGCACTGTTCCACTGTGGTCTGGGACCCCCAAGAGCCCCTGAGACCCCAGGGTCAGCACCAACACACAAACTGTGCCCAGCACTGCTGGCAACACTCCATCCCTCTGTGCCAGCCCTAAATCCAGGGTTATTCCAGCTCAGCTCTGCAGGAGGCACAGGAAAGGCAGAGGAAAGCGTGATCTGACAGCTTGTCATCGATTTCCAGATTTCCACCCAAAAAAAAGCAGTTCCTCTGGTTTGGAATCAAAACAAACACGTGGGGATTTCCAGCCCTCAGGGAGCGCTGAGGGGTGAGCAGGGGGAGCTGCTGCCGTGCCCTCATCTTCAGCTCCTGTTTGACATTTTCCATTTGTAAAAAATAGCACTGAACACAAAAAAAAAAAAAAAAAATTACCAAAAAAGAACCATTTGGAAGGGAATAAAAGCAGCTTCTTTTCTTTGCAGGAACTGAGCTGTTTGAGTTCCCCTCTGTGGAGAGCTGCTGTGCTCACACCAGTTTTGTGCCCAGTGCCTCCTGCTCGCCCCAAATTCTTGTTTAAACCCTCCTAAAGGGGATGTTGGGATGCAGGAGAGGGCAGGCAGTGACCCCAGAGGGATTTGGGGGATCTGTGGGGCTGGGATGGGGGGACAGTGACCCCAGACTGGAGGAGCAGCGCTTACACTGGGCCAGCAGAGAGCCGTGGCGTCGCAGCGCCCGTGGGGATCTCCGCAGCGAGGAGGAGGAGGAGGAGGAAGAAGAAGAGGAAGAAGAGGAATCCCGTGAGGAAGACGGCGAGGAAGGCAAGGGGCTGAGTTCCCGGCTTCCGCTGAACATGTCTCTACAAACTAAAATGGATAACATGGAACTGAGGAGCATCGATGCAATGGCTGCAAACTTCCATACCTTCATCTTAGAGCAAGTCAGAACATTGAAACTCTGCAAAACAGGCAAAACAAACATCCTTAATGTGTGCCCCCAGCCCCCAGAGCCCCTCACCTCCCTCCCTCCCTCACGTCAGGATGGGGGATCCTTCCCCTGGGACCCCCTTGGCTCCAGCTCCTCCCTTCCCAACACCAGCACCGTGCTGAGATGGGAAACTGAGGCACGAGGGGCCTGGGCTGGGAGAATGGCCATGGAAAAGGTGCCTTGGGGACAAGGTGGCAATGGGGACAAGGTGGCACCAATGGGGACGAGGTGGCACCAGCGGGGATGAGGTGGCACCAATAGGGATGAAGTGGCACCAATAGGGATGAAGTGGCACCAATAGGACCAAGGTGGCACCAATGGGGACAATGGGGATGCCACAACCTCCATCACCCAGGGGGGCTCAGCCCCCTTTGTCCTGCTCTGGGCCGGAGCAGGGCTGTGACACTCGATCCCCCCACCTGAGAAAGGGCCTCTGGCTTCTTGCAGCCCCATAAAACTTTAGGAGAGCGGTTCCAGCCTCGCTGCACGTCCCATAAAACAGCAGCCTCCCATTCCGGCAGCCAGCAATCCTGGCCCCCACCCACTCGCCTGTGACCTTTCGAAAGACTCAAATCCCGGCTCCAAAGTGCAAAACAATAACAACAAAGTTATTCCAGGCTTTGCTGTTGGTTTCTTTTTGCTCTAAAAAGCCCCAGACCAGCCCCGTCCAACCTGGCCTTGGACACTTCCAGGGATGACGGCGTTTCCACTTGTTTTTCCTGATAAATCAAAATCCAGCAAATGTTTTTGCTCACAAAAAGTGGAGTGTTTGGGGTTCTCTGGTGCCCCTCACTTTTCACACTCTCACTTTTCCCCATCCCTCTCATTTTTCAACCCCACTCCCAGTTTTTCCAGCAGACTCTTGGGATTTGTTCCCAATATCCACAGACTCCTTAAAGCTCACAGAGGGAGAAAAGTGAATTTTTTTTTCCCCTAAATCCTCCTTGCTGAAGGGTTGAAAGAAGGAGATGCCAAAACTTTCGGTGCTGATGCTTCAAAGCAGAGGACCCAAAAGACATTATATTCTAAGTGTGCCATAAATTTTCCGTCGATTCATGTTTCCGGGCATTGATTCATTATTTTCCAGAGCCCAGCCTCAAGAATGGATGGAGCCACGGTGTGGCCGAAGGATTTTTGGCAGCACAAAGGGCTTGGAAAGACAGAGGCCTTGATGGGACATCAGAGAGAGCTTCCACCTGCCACACACTGTTTATTTGAGCGCCTTACATGGGAGCCAAGCTGCTTTGAAATCCCGGCTCCTCATGACTCATCCCGCAGGAATTAAACAATTTCCATGGGCAGCAGCTCCAGAGGCTGCTCCTCCAGCAGCAGCTCCGGCTCAACGCCTGGTCCTGCTCACAGGATGGGGCTGGGCTGTCCTGGAGAGGATGAGGGTGGTGGAGAGACAGACTGCTCCCTAGACGGCCTCTGATCTTCCCCAAAACTGTCTCAGATTTTCCCCAAAAACTGCCTCAGACTGTCCTCAAAACTCCTCCAGATTTTCCCCAAAACTCCCTCAGACCATAAGAAAAACACCCTCAGATTTTCCCCAAAAAACTTCTTCAGATTGTCCTCAAAACTTCTTCAGATTTTACCCCAAAACTTCCTCAGATTGTCCTCAAAACTCCTCCAGATTTTCCCCAAAACTTCCTCAGATTTTACCCCAAAACTTCCTCAGACTGTCCCTAAAACACCTTCAGATTTTCACTCAAAACTTCCTCAGACTGTCCCCAAAATTCCTCCAGATTTTCCCCCAAGCTTCTTCAGATTTTACCCCAAGAACTTCCTCACAGTGTCCCCAAAATTCCTTCTGATTTTCCCCCAAAATTTCTTCAGACCATCCCAAAATTGCATCAGACCTCCCCCAAAACTTATCACAAGCTCCCAAAGTACTTTCTTAGGGATTGAACTGGGAGGACTGGAGCCTGCAGCGCCCCTGGATCAAACTGGTCTCAAAGTGCCAAAACTGGCCCCAAAATAAGGAACATTGAAAGGGGAAAAAGCCCCAAACCCTGATCGGGGGTGGACCTGTTGGATTTCCCTGCTCTTTTGACAGCAAGTGGGTGCGCAAAGGAGGGGAAATGTCCCTGTCCCCATCTCCATCTCTGCTCTCAGCTCATCCCTGCTCCTCCTCCTCCTCCCCCTGCAGCTCTCCCCAGTCCCCCCGAGCAGAGCCAGAGCGCAGTGTGGGACACATGGTTCTGCTTTGCCTCGGTGAAACCCAGCCCAGCAGCTCCAGAGCTCTGCCCCAGCTCCCCCCAGAGCCCCCCAAAGGGCCGACCACAAAGCAGGCACAGCCCCAGCCCTGGGATGCAGCCCTGCTGCTCTGGGGAGGGGCTGGGGGAGGTGGGAGCACAGGGAGGGAAATGGGGTGGGGGAGAGGGAAATGAGGTGGTGGAGAGGAAAATGGGAGGGTGGAGAGGGAAATGGGATGGGGGAGAGGGAAATAAGGTGGTGGAGAAGGAACTGGAGTGGTGGAGAGGGAAATGGGAGGGTGGAGAGGAAGGGGAGATGGTGGAGAAGGAGGTGGGATGGGGAGAGGAAAATGGGACAAGGGAGAGGAAAATGGGATGGAAAAGAGGGAGATGGGAGGGTGGAGAAGGAGGTGGGATGGGGAAGAGGAAAAAGGGGTGGAGGAGAGGGAAACAGGATAGAGGAGAGGGAGGTGGGATGGAGGAGAAGGAGATGGGATGGTGGATAAGGAGTGGGATGGTGGATAAGGAGTGGGATGGAGGATAAGGAGTGGGATGGTGGATAAGGAGTGGGATGGTGGATAAGCAGTGGGATGGAGGAGAAGGTGGGATGGTGGATAAGCAGTGGGATGGTGGATAAGCAGTGGGATGGAGGAGAAGGTGGAATGGTGGTTGGTGTGGGGCAGCAGCAGCTCCAGCACTCCCAGAGCCCCAGGCTGAGCGGCCAAGCCCTCGCTCGTTCCCACGCTGCCATGACATTTACGTTCGGGCTGAATTACGGCGGGTTTGGTTTACATCTCTCCAAACAGCTGCAGAGCAACAAACCCAACCTCAACACGGTGGGAATAATAAGGAAGAGCCTCCCCTGCCGAGCCTGTGGGATGGGGATGGATGGGCCAGGGCACCCCGTGGTGCCGGGAGTGGTGCCGGGGTGGTGGCCACGCCAAGTCGTGGCTGGAGGAGGAAGCCTGGGGAGCTTCCAGCCAACAGAGCAGCTCTTGCTGTGGCCACATCCACATTCCCACCATTCCATGGAGTCACGGAATCCCAGACTGGTCTGGGTTGTAAGGGACCTTAAAGCCCATTCAGTGGCACCCCTGACACGGGCAGGGACACCTTCCACACCTTCCTCACCTTCCACACCTTCCACACCTTCCTCACCTTCCACACCTTCCTCACCTTCCTCACCTTCCTCACCTTCCACACCTTCCACACCTTCCTCATCTTCCACACCTTCCTCACCTTCCACACCTTCCACACCTTCCACACCTTCCACACCTTCCTCACCTTCCACACCTTCCTCACCTTCCACACCTTCCTCACCTTCCACACCTTCCTCACCTTCCACACCTTCTACACCTTCCACACTTTCCACTCTCCAAGGCTGTTCCAAGTCCCACCCAACCCAGTTTGAAATTTTCCCTCATTTTGGATTTGGCAGAGCCAAACCAGATCAAAGGAGGAGGCACCAGGACAAGGCAGGGATCTGGGGACACTGCCCCATCCATTTCCACATCCCAGACACCAAAGGGCATCACCTTTGCATGGGACCCCCAGGGCCCCCCATCCCAAATTCCCAAATCCCAACAGTTCCTGTTGGAACAGAACAAATCCTGCCAGAGAGGGGTCTGGAAGCTCTTCCAGTACGGAAAGGAGCGCAGAGGAGGAAAATCCCAACTCGTGCCAGGGCCCAGGGGCACCTTGAGCCATCCCTGCATGGCATCCTGCGCCCGAGCCCAGCCGGTTTGCACGGGGAGAAACCAAATCCCCCGGGATGGAAACCCCGACAAGGAGCACAGCTCCGATGGCCCCAAACCAGAGACCCCGCGGCCACGACCCCCCTGTGTCCCCCCCACCCCCAGGAGCTGCCCCCAGACCCATTTTGGGGCTGGATTCGTGCAGGGAATCCCCGGGGCAGGGGTCTCACCGCGTCCCGCGGGGTCCCCGCTCCCTCCATCCGCCCCGGCGCTGGGAGCCGCCGGCCCGCGGGGATGGGTCCATGCCCTGGGAAGCTGCGGAGGAGCCGCCTTTGATTCCTTCCCCGGAGGTCTCGCGTGGGCTTTCATTATTATGTCATTATTTCATGTCATTAATTAGCGGGATCCGCAGAGCGGGGCCGAGCGCGGGGGTTTCCACCCCTGCCCGGACCAGTCTGGGACCGGTTCAGCCCCAGTTCAGCCCCGGTTCAGCCCAGGCTGGGCTCGGCCCGTCCCTGCAAGGGCAGATAATGATGCTGCACGCCCCGGCTTCCCGCGGCTCCCCCTCCATGCCGCCGCAGGCTGGGAATGCAGCTGCAATATAAATCAGCAGCGAATACAAGCGGGGTTTGATGCAGCGCAGCCCCTGCAGTGTCACCCAGCCCGGCCCGGGGACACCTGGGGGTGTCTGTGCAGGGCCCGGGGGGACACCTGGCCGGGATGTGCCCCCCGACACCGCCCAGCCCTGACACACATCATCAAACCCCGCACGTTTCGGGGAGATTTGTTCGCTTTGCAGCTAAAAAGCAGCCAAAAATCGTTGTGGGGTGGGTGTGTTCCCAGTTTGTGCTGCTCCCAGTTTGTGTTCCCAGTTTGCGTTCCCAGTTTGTGCTGCTCCCAGTTTGCGTTCCCAGTTTGTGCTGCTCCCAGTTTGTGTTCCCAGTTTGTGCTCCCAGTTTGTGCTGCTCCCAGTTTGTGCTCCCAGTTTGTTCTCCCAGTTTGTGATCCCAGTTTGTGTTCCCAGTTTGTTCTCCCAGTTTGTGTTCCCAGTTTGAGCTCCCAGTTTGTGTTCCCAGTTTGTGATCCCAGTTTGTGTTCCCAGTCTGTGTTGCGGTTTGTGTTCCCATTTTGCACTCCCAGTTTGTGTTCCCAGTTTGCGCTCCCAGTTTGTGCTGCTCCCAGTTTGTGTTCCCATTTTGCACTCCCAGTTCGTGCTGCTCCCAGTTTGTGCTGCTCCCAGTTTGAGCTCCCAGTTTCTGTTCCAGTTTATGTTCCCAGTTTGCGCTCCCAGTTTGTGCTGCTCCAGTTCGTGCTCCCAGCCCAGTGTTCCCAGTTTGTGACCCCAGTTTCTGTTCCAGTTTGTGCTCCCAGCCCAGTGTCCCCATTGACCCCTCAAGGTGTCGCAGCCCTGCCAAGGTCACCGCGGCTGCAGCAGAACCCAAACCCCTCCCTAAGCGGATTCCGTCAGGTCTAAGCAGCAGCAAGAGCCGCCCTTCTCGGGAAGAGGTGAGTAATTAGAGATTAATTACTGATAAAACCCTTCAGGGCATTGCCCGAGGGCTGCAGCGGGAGCAGAGCCCGGCTCCAGGTGAATAACACCGAAACCGAGCGGGGATGTCTGCAAGAAAACTCCCCGCAGACAGATCCCCTCTGCTGAAGGGCAGAGAAAATCAAATTACATCGCTTGAAATGCCACCAAAACCAGCATGGTTTATGTGGCCACGGAGGAAATCAGGGATAACACCGGCCAAGGGCCCCCCGGCCGCTGCTGGGCGCCTTTGGGTGCTGCTGTGCCAATCTTTGCACGCCTGGTGCTGCTTCTCCAGCCCGAATTTTCCCTCTCGTGCCAAAACCTGGACTCTAAATGTCAATTATTTTTGGATGCGGAGCGGCGCCCCCCCCCCTCCCCGGAATTAATAAACCTCCCGATGCCAAAAAGGGGCGGTTTGTCAGAGGAAACTAATTACTGTGGCTTGTTTGAACAATCCCAGTGCCTCGGGAAAGAGGGTTAAAAGCTTAAATTTTGGCAGCGATTCGGAGCCCAGGCCCCAGATGTGCTTTGCTCTGGGCCCGTTTCGACACCGCTGGTATCGGAGAGCTGCCACGGCTGCGCTGGGGGCAAAAATCTCCTTTTTTCCAAGAAAGGAAAAGCCCTCGGTGGGATCAGGGAGGGAGGAACAGGCCACAGGCAGGAGGGGTCACCTCCCACAGCACAGCTTGGCTGGTTTGTAGGGTTTCCTCCGCTGTGGATTCCCCACATCCCTTGGGGGGTCACGGTGCCTCAGGGTGCCTCAGTTTCCCCCTTGGAAAAACACCTTGAAGGTGTTTATTAATTCCTGATTTTCTCAGGGTTCCATCTGAGAAATATCCAGTTATTGATTCCTGATTTTCCCGGGGTTCCACCTGGGAAATATCCAGGTATTCATTCCTGATTTTCCCGGGGTTCCACCTGGGAAATATCCAGGTATTAATTCCTGATTTTCCCGGGGTTCCACCTGGGAAATATCCAGGTATTAATTCCTGATTTTTCCGGGGTTCCAACACGCAAATGTCCAGGTATTAATTCCTGATTTTCCAGGGTTCCACCTAGGAAATATAGAGGTATTAATTCCTGATTTTCTTGGGGTTCCACCTAGTAAATATCCAGGTATTAATTAATGATTTTCCTGGGGTTCCAACAGGGAAATATCCAGGTATTGATTCCTGATTTTCACAGGGTCCCACCTCTGCCTTTTCCACAGGTGCGCTGTGACATGGTGCGTCCCAATCCCTCCAGCTCCCACCTGACCAATTCCCATTCTCATCCCTGGGGAATCAGACCCGGCACTCCTGCGGGATGCAGGGCTAGGATGGGGGATCCGCATCCATCCCTGTGGGATCCGCATCCATCCCTGTGGGATCCGCATCCATCCCCTCGGGATCCGCATCCATCCCTGTGGGATCCGCATCCATCCCTGTGGGATCCGCATCCATCCCCTCGGGATCCGCATCCATCCCCTCGGGATCCGCATCCATCCCTGTGGGATCCGCATCCATCCCTGTGGGATCCGCATCCATCCCCTCGGGATCCGCATCCATCCCCTCGGGATCCGCATCCATCCCCTCGGGATCCGCACCCATCCCCTCGGGATCCGCATCCATCCCCTCGGGATCCGCATCCATCCCTGTGGGATCCGCATCCATCCCCTCGGGATCCGCATCCATCCCCTCGGGATCCGCACCCACAGCATCCCCAGCAGGCAGCCCCGGCGATGCCGATGCCCAGCCGGGATTTCCCCCCCGTTTTCCCCTCTCTTCTCCCTCATTCCCGGCCGCACAGATTCCCCCCGGCTCCTGCCGGGGATTAGAGCGCTTTGCTGAGGGCACCGAGCCCCGAGCGGGGTTTGCAAATCCAATTTGCGCTAAAGCCTCGCCGCGAGGTTTGGCCCGGGATCCCGTCAGGATTTACTGTCCGACCCCGGCCAACACATTGAAGCACTTAGAGCTGCTGCAGAGGAGGAATTCCGGCCGGGCCGGCAGCGGCAGAGAGCTGCGAACGCGGATTGCAGCCAGGGGCATTGCAGAGCTGCGAGATGCTTGGGGGTGTTGCGAAAATTAACCCGCAAACACCAGAGGTTTATGTCCGAAAAGGAGACAGAGGAGTCCTTTATTGGAATAAAGGGAGAGGCCGTGGGGCATTCTCCTGATCTCTCAAATTTTTGGAGGATGCAGCCTCCCTTTTAACCCAAATCTCTGCGTTTCCCTTCTCTCTTCCCAATTTCTGAGGTACTTGTGAGTTACAGACTCCCCAATACACCTGATACCAGAGATTTCCCTCTAATGTATAACCCTACCTTTTCATCTTTAATTCTTACTGAATTTAGGGGTTTTTCCCCATTTCTGAGGTACTTGAGAGGTACAGACTCCCCAATACACCTGATACCAAAGATTCCCCTCTAATGTACAACCCTCCCTTTTAATTTTTAATTCTCATAGAATTGAGGAGATTTTCTCCCCCGTTGTTTCTTACATCTTTCAATGTCTAATTTCATTTATCAGCAAACCCCAAAGTTTACTTGTAAAAGCAAATATCTTTTTCCATCCATCAATCAGTGGAATCCTTCCCATTGTCTCTTTTATCTCCCAGTGCTGGTTTTATCTCCCAGCTTGTCTGTAAAGACAAATCCACGATTCCTCCCAGGGGAAATGGGGCTGGAGGCGATGGGGAGAGCTGGAGGGTCCCCAAAGGGCAGCAGGTTGGCTCAGGTGGATCTTTGCACGTGGAGATGGTGACAGCAGGGACAGGGACACGAGCCTGAGCCCTCCGGTCCCTGCAGGGAAAACCTGCTGGGATCCCTGAATTTTTAAGATTTTCTGAGCCTTCTGATGTTTGCGTTCTTGCAGCGAACCTCCTCACGCACTTTTATGAAAATAACTCATTGTTGTGCATTCATTTATGGAGGAGGAGAAATTTGATGGGCTGTTGGTTTGTCCAGTGGCATTGCAGAGGTGGCACTGTCACCCTCCAATCCACTGTCACTTTGGGAAATCCGTAAATGTTGGAGTCAGAAAAATAAAGGTCCCTTTTTACCTTAGAAAGAGCAGCAAGTTTGAATCATGTTGTTTTGTGTCCTATAGTGACGCTCAGGGATGAGAGGTTTTCCACTGGGAAGAGCCACTCGATTTCCTAAAAAGCAGAATTTTCTCTTTGCTCCCACCCTGGATATCGGTGTGGCCGATATCCAGGCAGAGCTGTGGCCTCTCTGCCCTTCCCATCCCATGGCTCCAGATTGGGATCGTTGCTCCTGCTGCCACAAAAGCACCGATTACAACTGGAACACAGCCACCAAATCCTGCCCACACTGCCACCGGCAGCCAGGGGCGGGGCAGGTGACACAGACAGGGACAATCTGCACCTTTTCCTGCACATTTTCCTGCCCCTTTCCCACCTTTGCCAGAGCAGAGGCTGCTCAGAGCAACGGGAAATTCAGGAAGGTGCTGCTGGGAGATGATGGCGCGGCCAAAGAACTCCAGCAAAACGTGGATTGGGGCATTTCCCTGTCCCTGCCCGTGGGAATGGGGCTGGCAGCTGCTCCTGCTGTGATGGTGGGCAGGGACAGAAAAGTGAAGTTTCAGAAATTCAAAGATTGGCTGCCCAGAGCAGCTGGGGCTGCCCCATCCATGGAGGCGCCCAAGGGTTTGGAACAGCTTGTGAGAGTGGGATCCCTGCCCGAGATCCTTTCCAGCCCAAACCATTCCACGACTCCATGTCCTGCTCCTGGAGACAGGAGGGGATCAGATCCTCCATCTCCTCCCCATCCCTCCTCGGTCAGGGCGATCCCACCACGGATGCTCTGCCATGCTCAGAGTGTTCCCACCACCCAAACCCTGCCTGGATCCTTCCAGCCTCTCCTTTCCCTCCCTAAACTCCTCCAGGACACCAAACAGGAGGGGTTTTGCCCCAGTTCAGGGTGGTGCTGTCAGTGCCCAGCTCAGCAGAGCTCTGCTCCTCCCTCATCCTCCCCCAGCGCTGGCACCGTCCCCTCCCAGACCGCTCTGAGGAGCTGCTAAGCCTCAAAAATGTGCTTTTAATGAGCCAACACCACTTGATGAAGAGAGCAGCTGCCCTGTTGAAGCAGGGGGAGGACGGCACGGGAGTTCCCAGCTGGGACATTCACGCTGAAGGTGCTGTGGGTTCACACCCGAGGTTTGGCCTGGCCTTGGTGCCGCCTGTGCTGCATGAGGACGCGGCCTTGGGAAGGCAGCAGAGAGGGAAAAACCCAGGGAAAACCAGAAAAAGCCACCCCAGAACCTCTCTGGGAGCGTTCCCTGCCTGCTCCTCCCAGCCCAGCTTGGGGAACACAATCGCTGGGACGGAGCCTGCAGGGATGTGGGGTTTTGGTTTGCAGGGCAGCAGGACTGGGGGGGTCCATCCTGTGTCACGGTGCCCTCAGCCTCCAGGTGCCATCAGCAAACCCCACAGCCCTGGCCGGAGTGACAGCAGCAGCAGTAAACACAGCCCGGGCTCCCAGGCAGCTCCTTGAGCCAAAACCAACATTTCTAAAGGCAAAAAGGCCCCCACAAGCCATGGGTTTGGGCAGTTCTGCATTGCTGCCATCACCAGCAAGGCCCAGACACGGCAATCATGGAGCAAAGTTGGTTTTCTCGCTGGGAAGGACCAAGGCTGGGTTTGCAACCAGCTCCAAACCAGGCCAGGATTGAATTAAGGGACTCCCCAAATCCTGGAGCCACAAAGGCAGGACCCTGCTCCTGAATCAGCTCCATCCTCAGGAGAGCTCCAGGATGGGTTCATCACCCTGCCCAAGCACCACTGCAACAAAAGCTGCTGAGACAGAGCAAAATGCAAAAAAAAAGGAAAGCAAAACGCAAAAAAAGGAAAGGAAAATGCAAAAAAAGGAAAGCAAAATGCAGCTCCTGCTTTGGATTACTGCAGCTGGGGAGCGATGCCGCAGGAGCAGCTTCCCCTCCTGGGACACCCCCGACCCTCAGAGCTGCCCTGCCTCCCTCCCCTGCTCCTGGAGCTGCTCAGAGGGAGCCTCTGCTGCAGGAAATCAAATGGGATGTGGTTCCATGCAGATGGAAACAGCCCAGGGAGCAGCACTGATGCGAGTGGCATCGCCTGCGAGCCTCTGAGCGACGGCGGGAGGAGGAAACGCTTTTTGGAGAACACCACGGTGGCAAAGGGATTGTTTCAATTTAGCTCTGGGATGCTGGGCTGCAAAGTGAGCCAGTTTTGGTTTTTGTGAGGGAGAGGAGATGGGGATGGAGCTGTTTGTGGTGTTTCCCTTCCCACGGCTCCGCTCCAGCACGCCTGGCACGGCCGGGAGGGAGCTGCTCGTCCTCTTCTCCAAATTTCACAGGGAAATGTACTCCAGACTGGCCAAAACACAGAAAAATCAGAGTTGGGTGGGATTCCTCCAGTCCAAGCCATTGATGGTGGGGCTGGAGTAGGTGGCTCACCTTGACCAGGAGACTGGGCCACCCCATGGTTGAGCTCTGGGGATGGCAAGTGAGCCCAGTGAAACAAACCCACAGTGGAAAAATCTCACACCAGTACAAAAAACCTACACCAGTAAAAAACCCCCACACCAGTAAAACAAACCCACACCAGTAAAATAAACCCACACCAGTAAAATAACCTCACACCAGTGAAACAAACCAATACGAGTGAAAAAAACCCATACCAGTAAAACTAACCTACACTAGTAAAACAAGCCCACACCACTAAAAAAACCCCACACCAGTAAAATAACCCACACCAGTAAAATAACCCCACACCAGTGAAACTAACCCACACCAGTAAAATAACCCCACACCAGTAAAATAACCTCACACCAGTGAGACAAACCAATACGAGTGAAAAAAAACCCATACCAGTAAAACTAACCCACACCAGTAAACAAACCCACACCAGTAAAATAGCCCCACACCAATAAAACAAGCCCACACCAGTAAAATAACCCCCACCCCAGTGAAACAACCCCACACCAATCTGGTAAAGCCCTCACCAATCTGGTCCTACCTCACCTCCCGATGGGAACCCACCAGGGCCCCCTCCCCTCAGCATCTCCCTCTCCCTGCTGGGTGCCCTGAGCTGCTCCACGGGCAGGCTGGCATCGAGAGGCAGTGCCAGCTCTTTGTGCCCCCCAAAGCCACCCCTGTGAGGGCATGGCCTGGCTCAGCACGGCTGGGTGGGGAGAGAACAGGGCTGTGAGTGCCACCCCCCATGTGCTGCATGGGGACAGCCAAGGTGACACCTGCTCCGGCCACGCTGGGCTGTGTTTAGGGCTCGTGGGAGGGGCCCTGACCTCAAAAAGGGGATGTTCCCAGCCTTACATCCATCCCTGCAGACCCCGAAGGTGCAAACCAACCCCACAGCTCATCCTGGAGCCCCCACACCCCGCACAGCCCAAGGGGGCTGCGGGAGGGAGGTGCCCGAGCCCGATGTGACTCATGGCAGTGCCATGGGAGGGCACCCAGTGCCACCAGCGCCGGGCCCAGCACCCGGCACGGGCACCAGGGCTGCCCACCCCCGTCCCTGCGTGTCCCCCGGGCTGTGCTACAGCAAACCCGAGCAGCTCCTTTTATTTCCAGCCCATCCACGAGGCCTGGAAGGCGCCGGGCTCTGCCCTTGCAGAGGCTCTGACGGGTGCCCATCCTG
The DNA here is from genome assembly GCF_027579445.1 of Ammospiza nelsoni. NCBI lineage: Eukaryota > Metazoa > Chordata > Aves > Passeriformes > Passerellidae > Ammospiza > Ammospiza nelsoni. The sequence continues at coordinate 5,932,296 of NC_080659.1, forward strand.
CCGGGATGTGCCACAGCTCCCGTGCCCCTTCCTGCGGGCCAGAGCCGGCTCTCAACACCCAGCCCTGGTTGAAAACCCGGGCTGCAGGGACAGGAGCGTCCAATCCTCCCCCAGCCCCGGAGCTGCAGGGACGGAGGCGCAGGACGAGCCCGGGACCGGCGGTGACACCGAGGGCGCTCACACCGGGGCGCGGAGCAGAGCCGGGTGCAGCCCTGCAGCCGCCGCAGCGGGCGGATTTGGGTCGGAACCAAAGGGGAAAAGGCAAATCCGAGCGCTCACACACCCCAAAATTCGGCACAGAGCCGCCCCTTCCCCGCTCGGCGTCTCTGCCCTGTGCCTAAAGCCAGGAGCGCCACGAGCACCAGAGGATGAATTTGGGATCCAGCGGGATCCTGCCTTTGGATCCGGGATCTCAGCACATCCAGGACTCCCGCGGCGCCTGCAGCAGGCACCAGCCCCTTCTCCCGCCGGGATAAACCGTGCCCTTCACGCAGCGCGGATCGCGGGTCGGCTCCCGGAGCGAGGATGGGATTTAAATCAGCGCTGGCTACAAGCTACCATATATGTGCAATAAAGACACCCGAGGTCTGCCTCGTTTTGCTAAAGCCTTCGGAGAGACGGCGGCGAGAGGGGGAAACTCCGTCCCGGGAGGATGGGGGGGATTCACCCCCAGCCCCAGCCGGGCTCCGGGCACGGTCAGCGCTGCGGCCGGGCCGGGCCGGGCCGGGGGAAGGTGACGATGCCGGCTGGAGATCCTTCCGTTCCTTAAACTAATATTTAGACAGGACCCATCTCCTCCCTCCCGCGCTGCCGGAGCCGTCCCGCGCCGTGTTTGTGTTCCTGCGTGGCGGGACGGGCTCCAAGAATGCAGCAAAGTCCCGCGGCGGCCGCACGGGCGGCCCCGACCCCGGCGCGGCGCTCGGTCCCCCCGCTCCCCCATCCCCGGGGCGGCCCCAAGGCTCCGGTTCTGCCCCGTTCGGCGGCGGCGGCAGCGTCCGACCCGCCGGGGGCTCGGCGGGGAATAAACAGCGGGGAAGCCCCGGGGCTGAGACCGGGGCAAGGAGGCTTCACCGGGACCCCCGGAGCCGCCCCCGGTGCCGCGGGGCAGGAGCGTCCCGGGCCGGGCAGGTGCCCGGGGCCGGCGCTGCCGAGCCGGGGCCGCCCGCGGCGCTTACCTGGCCGCCGGTGCCGGTGCCGGTGCCGGTGCGCGGCGCTCAGCGGCCGCTCCGTGCCGGGCCCGGGGCACGCGTGGGGCCGGGGGTCGCCATGGGCGAGCGGCGCGGGGCTGGCGCGGGTCTGGCGCGGGTCTGGCGCGGGTCTGGCTCGGCTGGAGCGCGGCGGGGGGGCTCGGCCAGCGCCTCCTCCCGCGCCGCGGGGCGGGTTCGGAGCCGGCCGGTTCCCCCGCCCCGCCCGCTCCCGAGCCGGGCTGCGCTCGCTGCCGCCGCCGCTGCCGGTGCCCGTCTGGCCCCGGTGCCTCCCGGTGCCTCCCGGTGCCGCCGCCGCCCGCGCCCCGCAGCCACACGAGTCCGCGGCTCCCCCGGAGGAGGCACCGGCTGCTTCTCGCAGCGGAGCCGACGGGGCCGCCCCGCCCCGCCCCGGTCCCTCCCGGTGCCGCCCCGGTCCCTCCCGGTGCCGGTCCCGCCCCGCCCGGGCTCCGCCAGGCGCGCCGACCCTGCCCCGGTGCTGCCGGCCCCGAGCCCCGGTTCTGCCCACGGCATCGCCCCGGTTCGCCACCCTCGCGCCCCTCGGCGCTGCTCCTGCACCCGGTGCCCGCCGCGGGCAGGGACCGGCCCGGGCCCGGTGCCCAAACCTCCCCTCGCTGCGGCACCGAACGCCCCCGGCCATGGGCGCATCCCTCCCTCGTTAATTGGGGGCATTTCGGAGCCGGTCTGGGCAGGGCGCGGCGGGGCCGTCAGCAGCTTTCGGGCACAGTCACCGCTGGGTTTCCATCGGGGCTTTCCCCACCCAGGAGCGCGGCAGGAGCGGGGCAGGAGCGGGGCAGGATCTCGGCACGATCCCCGCTTGGCACGGGACAGGCTGGAGGTCGGTGCCAGCCGGACCAGGCTGCTGAGCGCCTGGGAGATGAGCAGTGATTTTGTACTTTCTGCGTGAGCCCCAAATGGCCTGGCTGGATTGATGGAATCACTGAGTCAATTAAGCTGGAAAAGCCCTCTCAGCTCATCAGGTCCAGCCGTTCCTCCACCCCTGTCCCCAAGGGCCTCTCCTGCACATCCCCGACATCCCTCCGTGGTGACTCCACCGTGGACAACCCTTCCAGTGAGGAAATGGCCTTTGAGGCCCCTTCCCACCCAACCTCCCGAGCCAAACCGTTCCAGGATTCCATGAGAAGTGCTGAGGAGAGGCAGGAGACCAGGAGGTTCCTCGAGCTGCTGATCCTGCAGCATCTCCCGCGGCTTTGCCTCCTCTCCTTGCTCTCCCACATGGAAATCAGGGATGTGAGTGCTGGAGATGCTGGAGAGACCCCAAAAAAGGCAAATCCAGCTTTGAGAGGGGCGCAGGTGCCCCTCGGAGCGAAGGGCCAGCCCTGCTCGGGCACATTTCCAGAGGCTGCTCCTGGCACGGGGATGCTCAGGGAGCCAGTGGCTGCAGGAAACAGAGGGATCAGAGTTTGGAGATGAGAGACTTAACGCTCCCTCGGTGCCTGGCTCCCTCCTTCTCCCATCTCCCCGCTGTTTGTTTTTGCAAGTATTAATACGCTGGGACTGTTTCCTTTAGCACATGTCGGGGCTGCGGGGGTTCAGAGAGGGCTCTGGGATCTGGGTGACCTTGGCCCATCGGGAACACCTTCCCAGGAGTGCTCCAAGGAGCCAGAGCTGCTCCAGGCCTGGCAGGATCCAAAGCCAGAGACCCCCGGCCTGGGCAGCAGGGAGCTGCTGGTGGCATGGGCCTGCAGGGTGCTGCTCTCTGGCCTCACCAGACGTGTCCAGCTGTTCTGGGACGGCACCGCAGGACCCCCCTCCTGCTCCACACCCCTCGGGAGGCAGCGGCTGTCCTGCCAAAACCCCCCGTAGCTGCTAAACAAACAACTTAATGCAAAGCAGCCCCGGCGGAGAAGGAGCGAACGTGCCCAAGGAAGCGCCGGAGCCATTACGGAGCCGCAGCGGAGGCAGCACAGCCTGGTACAATTTGCGACTTTTGTTTTAATTAACGTTTTGCTAATGACGTGCGTAACACGGCTGGTGATAGGCAGCTTCCATCCATCCATCCATCCATTCATCCATCCATCCCCTGGTGTTTGCTCCCAGTGTCAGCCTGCCTGCTGCTCACGGTGGGATTGTCCTGGCTCCATGATCCCTGTGGGATCTGGGGAATATTCCAATATTCCACAATCCCTACACCTCACCCCGCTGTCTCTAGCTGGGTTGGTACCCAAATCACACAAACCAGAGTGTAACTGGGAGCCTCTGGCCCGTGCAGGAGGTTTGGGAGCCTCTCCTGTTTGGCTTGGCTGCCTCTCCTTGACCAGCCGAGCCTCCCTTGATCCGCTGGGATTGAGAGCGTCTCCAGGCTGATCCTGGACATTCCCCTTGGCTCTCCCCGAGTTTGCTGCTCTCAGACGCTGTGCAGGGACATCTCGGGCTGGTTCCTCGTGCAGCATCCTGAAAAAGCCCCAAGGAACCCCAAGGAACGCCAAGGATCCCTGGGTTCCCACATCCCTATGTGCTCCAGCATGGTGACACCCAAGGCGAGGGGTTTGGACACAGGATCCAGAGGGGATGCTGTGAACCACTGGAATGGGTCCAGAGGGGATGTTGTGAACCACTGGAATGGAGTGGGAAATTGGAAGCAGGCAGGAAAGCCGTGGTACAGAATGTCACACACCAAACCCACGAGGAACAAGTGCCTGTAAACAGCGAGGGGGAAAATCTAAGCAATTAAGTCATTTGAAATGTCAAATAGCCCATGGACCCCACATTTGGACATGACAGATGAACAAAAACACGGACATTAAAAATTCCTGAAAACTAACAAAGGAACTATGATTAATTTCCCTCTGTTCCAGGGCAATCGCATTATGTACACACAAAGGAGTCATAAAAATTCCAGCATGACGGAACCAAATCCTTCCAGAGCTCCACAGATAAAACACAACCACACTGGAGGGAGCTGGGGTGGCCCAGGGAAGGAGCTGGGGTGGCTCCCACACATCCCTTTGGATAAAAGGCCTTTCCCAAAGGATGCAGCCAAGAGATGGCACCTGCTGAAAGTGCTGCTGGACATGGGACAAATCCTCCTTGGTGACAGCAGCAGGTCCCTGCAAGGAGCCACACCTGGGATGAGCTGGGTTTTATAAAACCCCAAGAAATCTGGGATACAGATGCATCTCGGTGCAAGAATGGGCAGGGAAAGGAGTGGGGTCAGCATCTCCTGTGCCAAGGCCAATTTCAAACTGCTGTTGAGTCCCAAGTGCCGGAACTGAGCGTTTAGGAAGGGGAGAAAATGAAGGGATAAAGTCAAATCCTTGCAGCCCGAGAGGCAGGCGGCTTCCTTCAGTTGAGAGGGAGATATTCCAAACCAAAACCACAAAGCAAATATCATTAGAGGAGGCCGCAGCGCTGCTCGGTGACTTGTTCACCGGCTTTTTGTGGGATGTTTTTCATCAAATCCGGCTGTGGAGTCTGCAAAGTTAATTAAGGAGGGGGCTGAGCGGTGCCAGGGGCTGAGGGGGGTTTAGGGCTGTGAATGAGGAGAAAAATCCCCTGGGAGCAGCAAAACCCAAGCCAAGATTTGCAGGGACAGGCTGGGATGGGGTCCCAGCATCCCAACATCCACCCCAGCATCGCCGGGATCGCTGCATCCCGAGCAGTGGGATCCCAAATTCATCCCTGCTGGACCTGCAGCTCATCATTCACTCCCAATCCCATCCCTGCTGGAAATGCAGCTCATCATTCACTCCCTGCCCTCTGCTCGGCAGCCCCGAGCCCTGACCCGGCCGTGGGGACTCATTCCCGCATCCTAATGGGCCGTGAGACGCCCGGGACACCCCGAGCCCTGGCCGGGAAAAGCTGGAGAGTAAAAAAAAAAATAAAATAAATATGTGGGGATTGTGGCGAAATGGCGCGAGACAGCGAGAAAGGAAAGAGAGGCGTGAGACAGGGCAATGCCTGTGTCCCCAGGGCTATGTTGTGTGTCCCCAAGGCTCTGCCCTGTGTCCCCAGGGCATTGTCGCGTGTCCCCAGGCTGTCCCCATGTCCTCAAGGCACTGCCATGTGTCCCTAGGACTCTGCCAAGTGTCCCCATGGCTCTGCTCTATGTGTCCCCATGGCTCGGCCATGTGTCCCCAAGGCTCTGCCATGTGTCCCCAGGACATTGCTGCGTGTCCTCAGGCTGTCCCCAAGGCACTGCTGTGTGTCCCCAAGGCATTGCTGTGTGTCCTCAGGCATTGCCATGTGTCCCCAGGCTGTCCCCATGGCACTGCAGTGTGTCCCCAGGGCACTCCCATATGTCCCCAAGGCATTGTCATCTGTCCCCATGGCTCTGTGTGTGTCCCCAGGGCATTGCCGTGTGTCCCCAGGGCTCTGTGTGTGTCCCCAGGGCTCTGCCATGTGTCCCCATGGCTCTGTGTGTGTCCCCATGGCTCTGTGTGTGTCCCCAGGGCTCTGTGTGTGTCCCCAGGGCTCTGCCATGTGTCCCCATGGCTCTGTGTGTGTCCCCAGGGCTCTGCTGTGTGTCCCCGCACTGTCCCCATGTCCCCATGGCTCTGTGTGTGTCCCCAGGGCTCTGTGTGTGTCCCCGCACTGTCCCCATGTCCCGTGGCTCTGTGTGCGTCTCCACGCTGTCCCCGTGTCCCCGCTGGCCTGGCAGGTGACAGCAGCAGCCCTGCCTCGCTCTGTGCCCGTTGCCAGCCGCGATTTCCCAGCCAGGACAGGCGTGCCGGGCTGGGCCGGGCCAGAGCCATGGCAACCCTCACACACTGCATCAACACAACGAGCTCAGAACGACTCCGTCCTTGGAGGCTCTGGGCCAGAAAAGGTTTTTTAACATATTTTCGGTGGATGCTGAAGAGGAGCTGAGGGGAGACCCTGCTCCAGCCCAGGGCAGGGATATCCGGGCCAGCACAAACCCATGGATGTCCCGTTCCTGCCCTTGAGCTGCCTCACCCCCTCAGCAGGACCTTGGATCCAGCCTGGGAGCCTGGGTAGGTGGCACAGGGACACCTCGGATTAATCCTATTTTTTGTTTGGCGTACCTCTTGAAAAAATAATTTTATTTTCAACCCAAATCTAGTAGTATCCAAAAAACTTCTCTCTCTTTTTTTTTTTTTTCCTTTGATAATGGAAAAATTCAGCTCGGAGGCAGCTTCCAGAGCTGGATGGGAAATTCTCCTGTGAGGAACAATCCTCCACCTTCCTCGCAGCAAAGACAACCCTCCCGCCTCGCCTCTCAGCAGGGACTCAATTACACAGATGAGGCTGACCCAGCTAAAAGAAGAGCTTGACACAAAATTGGGAACCTGCCAAAAAAAAAAAATCCCTGATTGAAAGTGGCTCCTGCAGTGGGGTCTGAGCACGGCGACCCCTCCCCTGTCACTGTGAGTTACGAGCACTCTCCATCCCATTTTTATGATTCCCTTTTCCTCCAGCCCTGGGCACGCTCTGGGATGCAGGAGAGCCGTGGCTCTGCCTTTTTCCAGACCCTTCTCTTTCCTTGGAGCCACTCTCTGGATTATGAACAGATTAAACGTTCAAGCTCTAATAAACCGAGTCCCCAAAAGCAAAGTTTAGGCAGGGGAACAGATGGGATTTCCAGGATCGCGGCGTCCTGCACCTTCCCCGCGTGTCCCTGCCCTGATGGGATGTTTGGGAGGGTGGGGACACGGAGATTTTGGGGGCACAAAAGCCACGGGGGACTCGGAGAGGTGAGGCAGGCACAGAAGTGCTGCCACATCTCATTTCTCCCTCTGGCACCTGAGCTCGGCCATCGGGCAGTCCCCAAAATGAAAATTGGGGGATTTTCACCGGGGCTGTGCTCCGGAGCTGCCTGTGCAGCATCCTGCCCCCAAAATTAAAATTGGGGGATTTTGCCCAGGGTTGTGCCCCGGAGCTGTCGCAGCCCCTGTGCAGCATCCTGAACCTGTCACCTGAGCTCAGGTAGCCCCCAGAATGAAAACTGGGGGATTTTACCCAGGGCTGTGCCCCAGAGCTGCCACAGCCCCTGTGCCACATCCTGCCCTCACCATCAGGTAGTCCCTAAAATGAAAATGGGGGGATTTTACCCAGGGCCGTGCTCTGGAGCTCTCACAGCCCCTGTGCAGCATCCTGCCCTCACCACTGCCATCCCCCAGAATGAAAATTTGGGAATTTTGCCCAGGGCCGTGCTCTGGAGCTGTCACAGCCCCTGCCCGCTGCCGGGGCATCTCCTCAGCTCCTCTCACGCCTCCCCGGGCACTCAAGTCTCGCACCAGATGTTCCCCATCAGCAGCAGATGCAAGGACGTTTCACACCGGATTTCAGCAGCCAAATTTCCTTTATTTTCTGCGGCCAGCGATGCTGGTTGCTGGAGCGGGGTCTGGCTGGGGAAGGGGTGAGCGCTGCTGCTCCAGGAGTGGGATCCATGGAATCCAGAGCAGAGCCTGCCTTGCTCAGGCCTTTCCCAAAATAACTGGCTGTGTTATGGAGCTGTCTAACCCCCAGAGCCCCAAACTCCTTCCAAGGCCCATCCTGGCAGAGCTGGGGTGCTCAGAGGGTCACCGGAGCTCTCTGGATTCCGCAGCAATGTCCCAGCTGCACCTGGGCTCCTTTTGGGACGGGAGCAATCCTTGTTCTGCCTCCCCCAACCATGGCAACCCTCAGGATCTGCTCTCCCAGCCTCGTGCCCGTGCTGCAAAAGGGACAGGATGGATCTGAGCCCCGCAGGCACAGCCAGGGGAGAAGAATTTCAGGGAATGTCCTGGGGATTGGTGCCATCGCTCCTGGCGAGGCAATGGGAGCACCCAGCCCAGGAGCTCTGCTCCCTCCTCCCTCTCCATCACATTCCAGGCAGGTAAAATCCCTCCAAAATCTGCGCTCTGAGCGGGGCTATCCCTCATTACGGAGCCGTCCCGTGGAGCTCCAGCTCCAGCCGAAGGTTTGCAGCTGGATCTGCCAGCCCAGCCCGGCTTCCGACGGCTGCCAGCGCCGGGAGAGCCGCTGGGGCTCCACTTCAAAGCTTCACAAAAGCCTCTGCCACGGAAACGGGGATGCCTGGAGCTTCCAGATGCCCGGCAGGGCTGCAGATAAAACGTTTGGATCGTTTGGCTGGCTGGGGGTGCGAGGGAAGCGAGGAAATGATGGGAACAGATGGGAGCATCGGGCCTCGCACGGGGGCAGGTTCTGCACCGAGGGGTGGGAAGGAGCCGGAGAGAGGGACCTGGAGCATCAGGACAGGGGAATCAGGGACATCTCCCACCGTCCCAGGGTGCTCCAAGCCCTTCCAACAGCTCCTTTCCCACATCCAATCCCAGCGGAGCCTCCTTTGGATGCTGCTGCCCCCGGGGGCACAATAACGGGCAGCTCCCCGCCAACAGAAAGGCAAAACACAACGGAATCCCTCAAATCCCTCTCGGGAGCCCAGCCAAGGCCACCTGCCCGCAGGCCAGCGGCAGCAGGAGCTGTTATCTCTGTTATCTCCCTGCTGAATGCGCCTCTGTTCCCGGCGCTGCCTCCCCTGGGGCCGGCATTGCCAAACATTCCCTGGGCTGGCACTGAAAACATTCCCTGCGATGGCACTGCCAAACCTCAAAAATTCCCTGGGATGGCACTGAAAACATTCCCTGGGCTGGCATTGCCAAACATTCCCTGGGCTGGCACTGAAAACATTCCCTGCGATGGCACTGCCAAACCTCAAAAATTCCCTGGGATGGCACTGAAAACATTCCCTGGGCTGGCATTGCCAAACATTCCCTGGGATGGCACTGAAAACATTCCCTGGGATGGCATTGCCAAACCTCAAAAATTCCCTGGGATGGCACTGCCAACCTCAAACAATCCCTGGGATAGCGCCAGGAGCCAACCCCGGGATTTTGGAGAGGGTCAGCAGGACACGGGAATGGGGTACAGAACACTGGGAATGGGGTGCAGCACATCAGGAATGGGGTGCACATACTGGGAATGGGGTGCACACACCGGGAATGGGGTGCAGAACAACGGGAATGGGGTGCACACACTGGGAATGGGGTGCACACACTGGGAATGGGGTGCACACACCGGGAATGGGGTGCACACACTGGGAATGGGGTGCAGACACTGGGAATGGGGTACAGAACACCGGGAATGGGGTGCACACACTGGGAATGGGGTGCACACACCGGGAATGGGGTGCAGACACTGGGAATGGGGTGCACACACTGGGAATGGGGTGCACACACCAGTGAGCATCCCAAGGGTCACCTTTGGAGAGGACTCACCCTCTCCACAACGCATTTTAGTCCTTTTAATTTGCATTAAAAAGGATCCTCCCCAACAGGGAAAGTGGTTTTTTTTCCATATTTATACCTCAGAAAAAGAGGGATTCAAGATCCAGCCTTTTCTGCCCCGCTGTTCTGGCACCCACCTCCCTCTCCTGCCAGAGCCCTGCACACCAACTCCCCAGCCAATAAATCCTCCTCCTCATTAAACATCGCGGGTCTCAATTAATTAAATGAGCACAACAACCACAGTCCCTTCAGCAATTAGAGAAGTGGCTGAGTGAGTAATTAGATGGAATGTTAATTCAATTTCCAGGAGGGGAGGGGGGGGGGAAGAAAAAGAAAGAAAGGGAAAGGAGAAGAAGCAAATGAGATTACGTTTGATGAGAGGGGAATCAAAAGTCACTTAATCACGGGGCAATTAAAGTTCTCCTAATTATACAGCTGGAGAACGAACTCTGGAAGGACAGGAGCGCACCGGTGTGTGCTGGGGATGATCCTCAGCCAGGTGAAACAGCAGCTGAGCCCGTGTGTGGATGGATTTGCAGCACCCAGCCTGGCCTGGCCTGGCCTTTTCCCTTCCTTAGGAACGAGCAGAAGGATTTTGCCTCAGCAGCAGCAGCACCTCCCGATAATGCTCTTATCAGCCTCCCTCAGCCCAGCAGGAGGAGCAGAGAGGGGAGCTCCGCGGCTCAGAGCCTGGCACAGCAGGGCACGGGGGGCACTCGGCAGCGCCAGGCTGGCAGCAGCACATCTGCACCCCCCTGGAGGGCCGTGTGCTCCCTGAGGGGTTGTTTTACACCCATTTCTGGTTTAAATGGGGCTTTCCAGGCGTCTGAGCATCAACAGGTACCAGGCTTCATGCAGGAAACCCCTCATGAATGGAAGGGCCAGAGCCCACCCAAGGGATTGCTCTGAGATCAGGAAAATCTCCTTTAGGGCAGAAAACAGGGACGGGGTGGGGATTTCCTCTTCATCCCAAATTCCTCCACACTGGGGAGAAATTCCTCTTCATCCTTGACCCCTCCACATTAGAGGAAATTTCCTCTTCATCCCCAACCCCTCCACATTGGAGAAAATTTCCTCTTCATCTTCCCATCCTTCTACATTTGGGGGAAATTCCCTCTTCATCCCCAACCCCTCCACACTGGGGAGAATTTTCATTTCATCCCTGACCCCTCCACATTGGAGGAAATTTCCTCTTCATCCCCAACCCCTCCACACTAGGGGGAATTTCCTCTTCATCCCTCCACATTCGGGGAACCCCCAGCCCCAAACCTGCCTGAGAGCCGCCAGCCCACCCAAAATCCGATGTCACCACTGGTTCCGGACCCCCCAGCCCCTTTCCCTTCCCAGCCCAGGGCGGGACCCCCATTCCCAGCCCCTCTCCGTGCCCAGCAGTGGGTGCCAGGCTCCGGGGCACGGCGCATCCCGCTGGCCTTACCCCAGCCCGCAGATAAAGGCAGGTTTTGTTGGGATTAATTAGCGCTGGCGTGGCAGAGCTGCCGCCTGCCAAGGCCTGACAGGCAGCTTAATTAATCCTCTCCCCGCTGTCACTGCGGGGAGGAGCAGGAAAAGCCGCTGGGGAAGGGATGCAGGGAGGGCTCTGCTCCCCCGGGGATGTTTTTCCCCTTTTCCCCCCTTTCTGACATCAAATCTGCTCCGGAGCTACAAAGCTTCAAAGGTGGGAATGAATTCGTGGAGCTGCAGGACCCAACCCCTGCAGGGTCCTGGCAGGGGTTTGGGGAGGGTGAGATGAGGAGTTGGTGCCCCTGCAGCATTTGGGGGAGCAGCAGAAGCTTTGCCAGCACCACAAACCCGAATTTATTGCGGCTGAGGGGTGTGAAATGAAGCAGAGCAGGAGCCTGGTGAGAGCAAAAAAACCAAAAAATACCCCGACGAATTCCGCTCCCCACAACACAATTAAAACGGCTTTTAATTAGGATGTGCTGCCCTCACAGCACTCCAGGAGAGGGGCGATAAAACATCCTGAATTCCCACCAAAGAGCTGGGTTGGAGTGGCCTAAAGCTGGGAGGGGAGAGCCCTGGGCTGTCAGTGGGGACAGTGAGGTGTTCCCAGGTGTTCCCAGATGTTCCCAGACGTCCCCAGGTGTTTCCAGCTGTTCCCAGGTGTTGGCAGCCGGGGCCAGGGCACGGGCAGGGCTGGCAGCTCCCGTGCCCTGCGTGCCAGAGGGGACAGGTGAGCAGGAAGGATTGCTGGCTCTGCAGGCTCGGGCTTGCTCAGGGAGAAAAGAGCAGCGGCAGAGCTGGGGCTGAGCCCGGAGAGGCCCAGGGGAGCACAGGAGGTCAGGAAAACAAAGCTGGCATGGAGGGAGGGAGGGAGGGAGAGAAACTGGGAACCACATGGAGAACGGGCTGGGGTTTCAGCCTGGAAAGGAGTGAGGAGGAGGAGGATGGAGCCCTTCCCGTCCCTCCCAGCTCCACAAATCCCAGCCAGACTCTGTCCCTGCCCCTGCAGCTGTCCCGTCCCCACAGCCAGGTCCAGAATACCCCTGGATTTGGGGGACTGTGGCAGGGCTGGCTCTGCAAAAGGCAGTTCCAGGCACTCGCAGAAGCTGCCCGCGCTGGGTGCTGCCCAAAGGTAAACTCAGCAATGAACCCGGGGATGAGGAACACGAGCAGACACGGGGTCAGGGCTGAGGAGGATTCGTTGACACGAGGTGGGTGAGTGGATGAGCTGGGGATCTCCTGCGTGAGGCCCGCGTGGCTCCGGGCTGGGCTGCTCCTGCCTGGGCAGGGCCCTGGGGCAGGGCACAGGTGAGGGGGCACAGGTGAGGGGGCACAGGGGGCACAGGGGGCACAGGTGAGGGGGCACAGGTGAGGGGGCACAGGTGAGGGGGCACAGGGGGCACGGGGGTCACAGGGCACAGGTGAGGGGGCACAGGTGAGGGGGCACAGGGTACAGGGGGCACAGGGGGCACAGGGCACAGGTGAGGGGCCAGGCTGGCCTGGATCCCTGCCCTGCACATCCAGCTGTGGGATCAGCCCCAGGAGCACCAGGGAGAAGGAAATCCATGGGGTGAGGAGATCTGTGGGATCAGGAGATCCATGGGGTGAGGAAATCCATGGGACCAGGAGATCAGAATGGAACCCAGGGAGGAGGAGATCCATGGGGTGAGGAGATCCGTGGGATCAGGAGATCCATGGGGTGAGGAGATCCGTGGGATCAGGAGATCAGAATGGAACCCAGGGAGGAGGAGATCCACGGGGTGAGGAGATCCGTGGGATCAGGAGCTCAGGATGGAACCCAGGAACACCAGGGAGAAGGAAATCCATGGGACGAGGAGATCCATGGGATCAGGAGGAGCTCCTTGGGATGAGGAGGAGATCCATGGGATGAGGAGCTCCATGCAAGCAATTGGTGAATTAAAATAATGAGGAGCTTAGGGTGGAATCCCAAGGAAGAGGTGAACCATGGGATCAGGAGCTGAGGATGGAACCCAAGGAAGAAGTGAACCATGGCTTTGCTGCTCCATGGGATCAGGAGGTGATCCATAGGATGAGGAGCTCCATGGGATGAGGAGACCCAAACACCCCAAAAAACGAGCAGGGATGATTTTTTCCTATTGCAAACCTGTATACAACACCCACAAAGATCCCGACTCCCTTTTCCCAGTGTGTCCCCAGGGTAAAATCCAACATTTCCCAGCCCGTCCCGTGTCCGGGTTGCGCAGTGCCCGAGTGCCCCGGCCCCGCGTTGTTTATTTGCTGAGCAGCAATTAGAGACGAGTAATTACAATCAGCGCAAAGGATGTGCCGCGCTTGGGCGCCCCTGCTCCTCCAGCCACGGGCCAAGAAAAACCTCGGCAAAGGAGGAGAGAAATTGGGAGGGCAGAAATGCGACCTGAAACCGGGGCAGGGGGGTGGAAAACGGGAGAGGAAACCCCCCAAAAAAATGGAGAGAAAACGCAAAAAAATAAAAGAGAGAACACCCCCCCAAAAAAAAAAAAAAAAAAAAAAAAAAAAGGAGAAAATCCAAAACATGAAAGAGAGAAAACCCTCCAAAAAGAGAGAAAACCCAAAAAAAAAAGGAGAGAAAACCCCCCAAATAAAGAGAGAAAAACCCCCAAAAAAGAGAGAAAACCCCAAAAAAGAGAGAAAACAAAAAAAAAAAAAAAAAAGAGAAAACCAAAAAAAGAGAGAAAACCCCCAAATAAAGAGAGAAAGCCCAAAAAAAGAGAAAATCCAAAAAAAGAGAGAAACTCCCCCAAAAAGAAAACAAAGACAGAAACTCCCCTCCCCAAAAAAGAGAAAATAAAAAAAAAAAAGAGATCAAACTCCCCCCCAAAAAAGAGAGAAAACCCAACAAAAGGGAGAAAACCCCAAAACAGGAGAGAAAACCCCCCAAAAAAAAAAAGAGAGAAAACCAAAAGAAAGAGAGAAAATCCCCCAAAAAAAGAGAAAACCCCCAAAAAGGAGATAAAGCACCAAAAAAAAAAAAAAAAAAAAAGAGAAAACCCAAAGAAAGAGAGAAAACCCAAAAAAACAAGAGAAACCCCCCACCCCCCAAAAAAGAGAGAAAATCCCCCAAAAAAAGAGAAAACCCCCCAAAAAAGAGATAAAGCACCAAAAAAAAAAAAAAAAAAAAAAGAGAGAAAACCCAAAGAAAGTGAGAAAACCCAAAATAAAAAAAAAGAGATAAACCCCCCACCCCCCGAAAAAGAGAGAAAAAAAAAATGAGAAAGCCCCCCAAAAAAGAGATAAAGCACCAAAAAAAAAAAAAAAAAAAAAAAAAGAGAGAGAGAGAGAGAGAAAATCCCCCCCAAAAAAAGAGAGAAAACCCAAATAAAGAGAGAAAGCGGCTGGGGCTGGGGGTTTGGGAACGCTGCCGTGTAGCGCCCCCAAACCCCCAAATTCCCGCAGCAGCAGAGGCTTGGCCACGCTCCCGAGAAATCAAAGCAAAGGCTCCAAGCATTAGGTTGGTTTTCTAAACAATTCCCCTCTGAGCTTTTAAATAAGACCCAGGTTTTGGAGTAAGAGCAGCTGAAGGGGGAGGAAAAAAAAAAAAAATTCACTTTTAGTCCGTAAAATAACTGGGATGAAAATATTTACATTTTCTTCCGCGGTGTTTTCAAGGCTTGGTTTAAAAAAAGGGAAAAAAAAAGGTTTTCATTTGGGAAAGCAGCTTCTCTGCAATCTCAGGGTGGGAGAAAATCAAAACAAAAATCCATTGACCCTTTCCAAAATTCAATAGGTGAAATGAGGCCAGGAGCTAAAATAAAAAAAAATTTGTTTTAAAATCAGGAGCTGTGAGAAACATCTGGGGAGAAAAGCAGCTGTACCTGGAGGCTTTTCACTGCACACCCTCATCCCAGTCAGTTCTTGCCCTTTAGATGAAAAGCTAATCTGATTTTTTATCTTTCTTAGTTTTGGCAGATCTGTGAAAGTCAGGAGCACATGGACTAATTACTACTTGGGCTAAATAATTAATATAATATAATATAATATAATATAATATAATATAATATAATATAATATAATATAATATAATATAATATAATATAATATAATATAATATAATATAATATAATATATATATTATATTATATAATATATATATTATATTATATTATATTATATTATATTATATTATATTATATTATATTATATTATATTATATTATATTATATTATTATTATATATGATATGATATGATATAATAATATGTTATAATATGATATATTAAAAGTAAATAATTAAATAGAAAATATAATAATTACATTAATAATATAGAAAATATTAAATATAATAATAATGATAATGATAATGATAATGATAATGATAATGATAATGATAATGATAATGATAATAATAATAATAGTAATGGGGAGGACTAAACCTCTCTCTTTATTCCTCTCCCTTCTTCCTTTCCCTCAGCACTCTCAAATTAAGTGTTTCCTTATTTTATTGCAAATTCTTCCAGGGATCCTGGGCACAAACTGGGGGTCGGAAAAGGCCCCCCCCAGAGCAGCTCAGCTCCATCCTGTGCTGCCCAACCTTCCCTCAGCCCTGCACCCCAGCATGTCCCGGCTTTTCCCCTTCCAGCGGTCTGGGTTTGCCGTTCCCAGGGTGTACTTTGGGCTGTAAATAGGATGGGGGAGGCAGGAAGAGCTGCTCTCCGGGGAGAGGATGTCTGTGAGCGCTGCCCGCCTCGGGAGAGCGCTGGGCTGGGCTGCTCGGGGTCTGTTGTGCATCCCCCGAGGTGCTGACAGGCTGCGGGACAGCGCCGAGCTCGGGGCTGGGACTGGGGACCGCTGGGGAATCGGGGAATGGCGTGGGACTGGGGAGAATTGGGGAATCGGGGAATGGCATGGGACGGAGGGGAGAACTGGGGAATCGGGGAATGGCATGGGACTGGGGAGAACTGGGGAATCAGGGAATGGCGTGGGACTGGGGAGAATTGGGGAATTGGGGAATGGCATGGGACTGGGGAGAATTGGAGAATCAGGGAATGGCATGGGACTGGGGAGAATTGGGGAATCAGGGAATGGCATGGGATGGAGGGGAGAACTGGGGAATCGGGGAATGGCATGGGACTGGGGAGAACTGGGGAATCAGGGAATGGCGTGGGACTGGGGAGAACTGGGGAATCAGGGAATGGCATGGGACTGGGGAGAATTGGGGAATTGGGGAATGGCATGGGACTGGGGAGAACTGGGGAATCAGGGAACAGGATGGGACGGAGGGACCTCAAATCCCACCCAGGGCCGCGGCAGATGGGCTTTAAGGTCTCTTCCAACCCAAACCATGCTGGGATTCTGGCATTCCATAACTCCTGGACTCCTCACTTTGGGGATTTCTGTGGCCCTACCTGCAGCAGCAGGGAGCCCTTCCTTTCCTGGGAATATCATTCCTTTCCTGAGAATGGAATTCCTTTCCTGGGAATATCATTCTTTTCCTGGGAATATCATTCCTTTCCTGGGAATGGAATTCCTTTCCTGGGAATATCATTCCTTTCCTGAGAATCTGATCCCTGGATCAGCCACTGTGACGGTGCTCACAGGCGTCTTGGGATGAGGGAAGAGATGAGGATGTGACTCCGTGTTTCAGAGGGCTTGATTTATTATTTTATGATATGTATTACATTAAAACTATACTAAAAGAGTAGAAGAAAAGGTTTCATCAGGAGGCTGGCTAAGAATAGAAAAAGAAGGAATGATAACAAAGGTTTGTGGCTCAGGCTTTCTGTCCGAGCCAGCTGACTGTGATTGGCCATTAATTAGAAACAACCACATGAAACCAATCACAGATGCACCTGTTGCATTCCACAGCAGCAGATAATCATTGTTTGCATTTTGTTCCTGAGGCCTCTCAGCTTCTCAGGAGGAAAAATCCTAAGGAAAGGATTTTTCATGAAAAGATGTCTGCGACAAGCCACAGCCATGCAGGGATAATGAATTAAAATAACAGGATTTTAAATTAAAACCTGCCCCGCTCAGAGGCAGCAGCTCCATCCCGTGCAGGGTTAATGAATTAAAACAACGCGATTTTAAGTTAAAATCCTCCCCGCTCAGAGGCAGCAGCTCCACGCCCAGGTGTGCACAGGCCCGGGGGTGCCACCCTGGGCTGTCCAGGCAGGGGGACACCCCAGGACATCCCCACCCCATTGTCCCTCCCTCGCTGTCCCCTCCGGAGCTCGGATCCCCGCCTCGGGCCCGCAGCCAGGGCTCGTCTCCGTCTCCGGAGGATGCGTTTGCAGACAGTTTACACAATCTGCCTTCCTGCTCTGAAATGGCTGCGCTGCTTTTGCTCCCCGTCACCTGCCAGGGAGCTGGGAGGGAGCCGGTGTCCCCGTGTGACCCTGGGGGACCCAAACCTGTGACGGTGCTCACAGGGGTCCGAGGGTGAGGGAAGAGACGAGGATGTGACTCCGTGTTTCAGAGGGCTTGATTTATTATTTTATGATATATATTGTATTAAAACTACACTAAAAGAACAGAAGAAAGGATTTCATCAGGAGGCTGGCTGAGAATAGAATAGGAAAGAATGATAACAAAGGTTTGTGGCTCAGGCTCTCTGTCCAAGCCAGCTCTCTGTGATTGGCCATTAATTAGAAACAACCACATGAGACCAATCACAGATGCACCTGTTGCATTCCACAGCAGCAGATAACCATTGTTTGCATTTTGTTCCTGAGGCCTCTCAGCTTCTCAGGAGGAAAAAATCATAAGGAAAGGATTTTTCATAAATGATGTCTGTGACAGAAACCCATGGGACCAAACACCCCAAAGCCCTGGTTTGTGGTGGGGGACACACAAAGGAGACACAAACAGGGACAACAAACAGAGAGGGTCCCATCTGAGGCTGCTGTGACACGCCGGGATGGTGCCCAGGAACCACACTGTGCTCCATTTTAAACCCTAAAAACTCCTCTTTGGGTCAAGCTGTAGGGTCTGCTCCCACCCTTGGGCCTGTCTGCAGGCAGAGGGTGTTGTTCCATCAAAAGGGGATGGAACAGCAGCCACACCGTTGTTTTCCCGTTGTTTAGTAGCTAAGGGATCTCAAATCCTTTATAATAAATATATTTATATTTATATAATCTCACTTATAGTTTCCATATTCTCCAAATCTTTTGTGGACAATCACATTTATAAGGCTTTCCTGTTTCACCTTCCCCAGCACTGGGACAGCACTGGTGGCTCTGTGACCGAGGGGACACCAACTGTGGGACGTCCCTCCTCACGCCCAGCAGCAGCTGAGCCACCAAGGGTTAAGCAGAACCTAAACCCAAGGGCAGAGCTTTGGGACAAAAGCCATGGAGGCCCTGGGATGGCAGGGACGTGTGGGAAGGTGCCTGAGCATCAAAGGAGGAGCCCAGGCTGCCCCCGGGCACGGAGCTGCATCCTGCCCCTTTGTTCTGCCCTGGCACTGGGTGCCAGCCACCAGAGCCTGTGCTGTGCCCGCTTCCTCCCCTGGCACGCAGCGGGCACCGCGGGCCAATTGCGGCTGTGCAAACAGCGAGGGAGAGGATTAATGGGGCTGAGCATGGCCAGGCAGCCCTTCCTGGGAATCTGGGGGTGCTGCAGGGCTCTGCTGGGGTCAGGGGGTGCAGCAGCCCCAGAGGTGCCTCAGCCCGGCTCCCTCTGATCGCTGCTGGCGGTGGGAGTTTGGGTTATAGGCGGTTTTCAGGCTGGTAATGGAATTTCGTGGTGGGGAAGCTCTTGGTGCGACTCATCCTGGGGAAGGGGACGCTGAGGGGAGAGCTCATGGAAATCTGCAGTTCCTGGGGGTGGGGAAAGGCAGCCACAAACTCTGCTCCTTGTGAGCAGGGACAACACCCAGGGAAGGTCTCGTGGAAATCTGGAAGTTCCTGGGGATGGGAAGGGGAGAGGCAGCTCCAACCTCTGCTCCTTGTCACGGCACCCGGGGAAGGTCTCATGGCAATCTGCAATTCAGATGATGGGAATGGAAGAGGCAGCCCCAATCTCTGCTCCCTGTCACAGGACAGCGCCCAGGAAGGGCTGGAGCTGCTCTGGCAGGCTCAGCTCAGATCTCAGGAGAGGCTCTTTCCCCTGGCACTGCAGCTCCCCAGGGAATGGGAACATCGCATATTCTCATTTCTCCAGGACAACGCTGTGGGACACGGTGGGGTTGTTGGGGTGCAGGGCTTGGACCCGTGATCCCTGTGGGTCCTTTCCAGCTCAGGGCATTTCTGTGCCCTCCCTGGTGCCACCCTGGCAGTGCTGCTGCCCTTCCCACCCACACAGAGCCCCGAGCGCTGCCCCAGCCCAGGTTCTGTGTCTGAGCTGCAGCTCCCGAGGGACACAAGGGGTTAAAAGCACCCCCTCCCTGCCCCGAGCCCTGTGCAGAAGGGAGCAGCCCTGCCAAGAGCTTATCTGAGGCTCTTTGTGAACAAAGTGAGCCCTGGAAGGTGCCGAGGCTCGGGGACAGGGACAGGGATGCCAGCCAAGCTCTGCCTCTGGCCAGAGGAGAAATTTCCATCCCAGAGAGGAGCCACCCCTCTGAGATAACCCTGCTGTTCCCCAGGGCCTGCGGGCACCAGGGAGTTTTATTATTTGTATTCCCTGGGAGCTGTGGCTGCACAGATGGAAACCTTGGCTAAAACACCTCCTGGGGCAGGTGTCCATCCCCCAGCCCTGCCTTTCTGCTGCCTCCTGCACCTCCTAAACTGGGACAGAAAACAATAAAAACCCTTTCCCCCAGTGTTTAACCCTGCAGGGCACAGTGCGCAGCTCCCAGAGAAACCAGGGATCACCAGGCAGACACTGGGAGCTCTTCAGCCCTTAAAACCTCTGGAAAAAAACTAAAATACTCCAATGAGCTGTTATGGTGTTCACAGGGGTTTTCAGATGAGGGAAGAGACGTGGATCTGACTCCATGCTTCAGTAGGGTTGATTTGTTTATTTTATTATATATATTATTTTATTATATATATATATATATATATACACATTAAAACTATACTAAAAGAATAGAAGAAAAGGTTTCATCAGAAGGCTGGCTAAGAATAGAATAGAATAGAATAGAATAGAATAGAATAGAATAGAATAGAATAGAATAGAATAGAATAGAATAGAATAGAATAATAACAGTGGTTTGCAGCTTGGCTCTCTGTCTGACCCAGCTGACTGTGACTGGCCATTAATTACAAACATCTAAGATGGGTTAATCAAAGATCTCCTTGTTGCATTCCACAGCAGCAGATAACCATTGTTTACATTTGGTTCCTGAGGCCTCTCAGCTTCTCGGGAAGGAAAAATCCTAAGAAAAGGATTTTTCATAAAAGATGTCTGTGACATAGGTCCGTCTAATGAAAATGTGGGAAAATCTCCGAGCAGCCAGGGTTTCACAGAGGCCCCAGCTCGAACTTTCTGCTCCCCAAATCCTCCCGAGATTGGGAATCCAGAGCGACTCCAGCCCAGCACTCTTTCCATCCCAAGGCCCAGCCAGGCCAGATAAAAATCAGCTGGGGCCCAGCACGGGCCCATCCACAGCTCTGTGTTTATTTTTAATAGGGTGGCTCAAAACTGAGCGGCTTCTGAGGGATACACGAGGTTGTGGGCCCCAGCAGTTCCTGGAAATTTAATCCCCAGACCCTTCTCTGGAGCTACTGTGCCGCAGCAGCAGCTCCCCGAGCCCTCAGCCAGAGCCCTCTGCGTGCAGCTGGGACCCAGCCCCAGCATTTGCTGCCTCTGCAGCTGCAAAACCTTCTCATGAGGTTCCTGATCCAGCTGAAAGCAGAGAACCTTCTCATGAGGTTCCCGATCCAGCTGAAAGCAGAGAACCTTCTCATGAGGTTCCTGATCCAGCTGAAAGCAGAGAACCTTCTCATGAGGTTCCTGATCCAGCTGAAAGCAGAGAACCTTCTCATGAGGTTCCCGATCCAGCTGAAAGCAGAGAACCTTCTCATGAGGTTCCTGGTCCAGCTGAAAGCAGAGAACCTTCTCATGAGGTTCCCGATCCAGCTGAAAGCAGAGAACCTTCTCATGAGGTTCCTGATGCAGCTGAAAGCAGAGAACCTTCTCATGAGGTTCCCGATCCAGCTGAAAGCAGAGAACCTTCTCATGAGGTTCCCGGTCCAGCTGAAAGCAGAGAACCTTCTCATGAGGTTCCCGATCCAGCTGAAAGCAGAGAACCTTCTCATGAGGTTCCCGGTCCAGCTGAAAGCAGAGAACCTTCTCATGAGGTTCCTGATGCAGCTGAAAGCAGAGAACCTTCTCATGAGGTTCCTGATCCAGCTGAAAGCAGAGAACCTTCTCATGAGGTTCCTGATGCAGCTGAAAGCAGAGAACCTTCTCATGAGGTTCCCGATGCAGCTGGAAGCAGAGCTGGGCTCTGCCAGCCCCAGCAGACACCAAAGAGCAAATCAAGGACCAGGCCGCACGCTGGGGCTTCACCCACCAGAGCTGCTCTGGGCAGGGGCAGGGTGAGCAAAGCTCGTGGTGGTAACAAACCACTGAGGTTGGGCTTTGTTACCCAGCCAGAATTCCTCCTTGGTGGAATTCCAGACTGGTTTGGGCTGGAAGGGACCTTAAAGTTCATCCAGTTCCTACCCAGTTATGGGCAGGGACAGCTCCCACTGTCACAGGTGGCTCCAGCCTGGCCTTGGGCACTGCCAGGGAATTCCAGCTGCTCTGGGAATTCCATCCCAGCCCCTCCCCACCCTGCCAATTTTATTTTGAATTTAAAAAAAAAAAAATGTAATTAAATTGGTGTTTGTGAGCTGCTGCAGGCCGGGGATTCCATCCCAAAATCCCATCCATCCCTGCCCGTGGCAGTGGGAAACCATTTCCTCTTGTCCAGTGTCCCTTTCCTCAGCTCTGCATCCCCTGACCAGCTCTTCTGCCTTTTCCCTTCTCCAGGAGCCACTGGGATCCAAAAAATCCAAGAGAAACCACTGGGATCCAACAGATCCAAGAGAAACCACTGGGATCCAACAGAAACCACTGGGATCCAAGAGATCCAACAGAAACCACTGGGATCCAACAGATC
Source organism: Ammospiza nelsoni (assembly GCF_027579445.1). Classification (NCBI taxonomy): domain Eukaryota; kingdom Metazoa; phylum Chordata; class Aves; order Passeriformes; family Passerellidae; genus Ammospiza; species Ammospiza nelsoni. The sequence continues at coordinate 5,954,176 of NC_080659.1, forward strand.
CAAGAGAAACCACTGGGATCCGACAGATCCAAGAGAAACCACTGGGATCCGACAGATCCAAGAGAAACCACTGGGATCCGACAGAAACCATTGGGATCCAAGAGATCCAACAGAAACCACTGGGATCCAACAGAAACCACTGGGATCCAAAAAATCCAACATAAAACACTGGGATCCAAGAGATCCAACAGAAACCACTGAAATCCAACAGAAGCCACTGGGATCCAACAATTCCACACCTCAGCAGGTTCCTGGAGCCAGAGCAGCCCAGTTCTCACCTGAGCAGCCAGGTGAGCTGCAGCCAGCCCCTCCTGCAGAACTCTGATTTCCCAGCAGGATCTCCCGTCCATTCCCCAGGAGCAGAGCAGATCTGCCTTGAATTTAAACGCAATTTAAATCGTCCCAGCCCCACAAACCACAATTGGAACTCTGCAGTGACAGCCAGCGTGGTTTGGATGATGAGTCCCCGAATGTTCCCCAGCCCAGAACATTCCCAAGGGCAGAGGGATCCATGAGAGGGAAGCTCTGGGGCTGTTTCTCATTTAGAGGCAGGCCTGGAAGGGGCTCCTCACTCTGATCCTTTCCCAGGGCAGCAGCTGAGATCCTCAGCAGGTGGAACCAGGCTGGAAGAGCCCTGGGAGATCATCAAGCCCAACCACTAAGTGCCAAATTCAGACTTTTTTAAACACTTCCAGAAATGGGGACTCCAAAACTTTTCCCTGAAGGAATTTTCCTAATATCTAATCTAACCCTCTGGGGAAAATATAATATCCTCCTAATAACCGTCCTAAAATCCTCCTAATAACACTCCTAATAACCCTCCTAAAATCCTCCTAATAACCCTCCTAAAAATCCTCCTAATAACCCCTCCCAACAGATCAATGTTTTTCCCACTCCTGCCCATCAGCCAGGAGGAATCCTTCCCCAAATCTGGGGTGAAATGGAGGAATTGTGTTGGATTTTCAGGAAAAAGGCAACGGGAATGCACCAAGGGAAGCAGACAGCTTGGAGACCCTGCAATGGCCAAACCCAACCCAGCACCCAGGAAAACACCTCTGGGCTGGTGAAAAACAGCTCTGATGGCTTTGTTACCCTCTGAATTACCTTTTGGATCAGATTATCCATTAAATAATTCCTTCTGCTGCTCTGGGCTCTGCACAAAATGCTTTTCTCCCATGAACTGAAGCAAGAGCAAGAGGAAAATCTCTACGTGGCTGGAGGTGTTCCTGAGGTGCTCAGAGCCTCATTTAGGGCGTTCTCATCGTGATCCCTGGTGAAAAATGAAATTTTGGAGCTTCCCAACAGGGATTGGGGCTGGGGGCTGTCACCCTGCAGCTCTCACAAGTGACATCCTTTTATTTCCTTTATTTCCAAACAGCTCTCACAAGTGACATCATTTTATTTCCTTTCTTTCCAAAGCCACCCCCATCCCCACCCTGCAGCAGCTCACAAACACCAATTTAATTAAATTCTTTTTTTTTTTAATTCAAAATATAAGTCAGAGCTCATATCTGGCACGAAATGCTCCAAAGAGAATGTGCAGATCCCAGCCCTGAGCAATGGGATAGGAGTTAATTTCCTTTTAGCCTCCACACACATGTTCATATGTACATAAAATGTAAATATACAGATGTAGTCACACATATTCCTATTCACAGAGAGCACGAGAGCTTCCCCAAACCTGCTCAGGCTCCTTGGATAACCAAAAGGCACCAGGACAGCAGGAATTCATGGGAAAAGAAAAAAAACTCACTTCAGCAACATTAATTATTTATTTTAATTAATATATTATATTAATATAATAACAAATATTAATTGTTTATTTTAATTAATATATTAAAATTAAAAAAAAACTCACTTCCAGGAGCTCCAAAGGGAAGCCCCTGGTGTTTGCCAGCCCCTCTGGAGAGAAGGGGCGAGGACATCAATCCTCATCCCAATTAGTGCTGGGAACAACGTCCTAAATGCATTTATTTCTGGTGGGGAGCAGCATCTCCCGAGTTAGGGGCTGTTTCCTCGGCCATAAATCTGTCAGCACCACCTTCCCTGTGCTGGCTTTTCCTGAGCCCTGCTCAACAGAGCTCTCTGCAAGGCCAGACTCGGTTAATCCCAGCACAGTTTGGGTTTTCCCTTGCTGCAGGCAGGGCTGGGGCAGATTTCAGCCTCAAACCCCAGAAATCCCAGAAATTCCAAACACCCCAGAAATCCCAGAAACCCCAGAAACCCCAGAAATCCCCACTTCCAGCAGTCAGGAACACACTCTGTGCCTCATCTTCTTCCTCTGTAAGGCACAACCATAACTCTGTCCCAGTTGGTGATGGAAAATCTCGTTAGCTGCCCCCATGAACTTTAATGCCAATCCCAAAACCCGCTCTCCAAAGTGCTCACACTCCTCTTGGGGTCAGGAAAAAAACTCCAAAACCTCGCCCCAAAACGCCAAGAACTTAGAAAAGAGCCCCGTGGGAGAGGCAGTTTGTTGTTTCCTCATTGACTGGTTGGTTCTGCAGCCGTTTATGGCAGACCAGGGACAGGTGGGGCTTTTATCACCCCAAAATAATTGGGGTCAGCAGAGCTGCCACGGGAAACGCTGCCTCCATCACCTCTCCTGGCTGGCAGCAGTGAAAAGTGTGATTTACTGCAGCAGCAGAGGTTTGTGGCTAATCCTCTCTGTAATCCCTCACTCCAGGGAGCTGCAGGATCCACGGATGGGGAGCTGGCTCCACCTGAACCTCGGGAATTGCTCGAGAGCAGCAGGATCTGTGATATATGTTATACAGTAATTCGTGACAAAGGAAATAAAACCACATCTTGTGTGCCCAGCCAGTGTCCTGGGGGCCACCAAACCCTCCTGGGGATCATCCATCCCTACCAGGGCCACCAAACCCTGCCAAATGCCACCAAGCTACGTGATAAAGAGTGGAGATTCAAACACCAAAGGACACTGGCTCCAGGGATGGATATTTAAAGGGATTTTTCCTCTGACAAAACCCCAGCAGGAGGTATTTGATAGGTATCATCAGAAGTTCATGCCAGGAAGTTTTCACCTGACAGGATTATTCCAGGAATTATCCACCTATTCCAAAAGATAAAACTAAGATAATATGCAAAAATATGCTAAAGAAGGGCCCCCTTCCAGAGCACAAAGGACTGTATAAAATGACATTTTATACAGAGACCCACAGGGACTTTGTTGTAATAGAAGCCAAATCCTGAGTGTCCCCAACCCTGATTGCTTGGCTCAGAGTCGGATCACTTGTGGCTTTTTCCAAATCGATACTTGGATAATTGAATAAATTCCCTTAATTATTAAATTGGAGTATTCATTTATAACAGATTGATCCTCCAGGGATGTGGATGAAGCTCCTGCAGGGTCCCAGCTGGGCTCTCTGAGGAAGGGTGGATGCAGAGCTGGGCTCAGCACCTCTGGCTCCCCTCCATCCTTGCCAGATGTGGAAGGGAACCAGCCCAGCCCAGCCGTGCCACGTCCCTGAGAAAAGCCAGGACCTCATAAAACCGAGAACTAATTGCCCCCAGATGGCTCATTAAGGCCACGAGAACATTCTTGCAGGGCCAGGAAAGCACTTGTGGAAAGCACCAGGAGGTCAGGCTGCCAAACCTGCCCCGGGGCCACAGCCTGGTGACACCTGAGAAAATGGTGACATTCAGAAAATGGACCCTGCAGGCAGGGGCAGCAGCTCTGGTTGCTCCCTAGAATTGATTCATTTTCACAGAAAATCACAGAATTTATTGATAGATTGGGAGATTCGTGCTGACTTTTGCAGTGCTGGATTCCAGAGGTCCAAAAATCCCAGCATCATTCCAACAGCTTCAAATCCCTGCTGTCACCAAATCCAGGCCTGTGGCATTTTCTGGGTTCCCCAGATGGAGGAGGAATTGAGAATCTGACTCCATGTCCTTAGAAGGCTGATTTATTATTTTGTGATATTCTATTCTATTCTATTCTATTCTATTCTATCCTATTCTGGAATACTGTACTAAACTACACTAGAAATACAGAAAGGATACAGACAGAAGGCTAAAAGATACTCATGAAAAACTCATGACTCCTTCCAGAGTCCCAACACAGCCTGACCTGATCGGTCATTAAGTCAAAACAATTCACATTAAACCAATGAAACAATCACATGTTGGATAAACAATCCCCAAACACATTGCAAAGCAGCAAAACACGGGAGAAGCAAATGAGATAATTCTTGTTTTCATTTTCTCTGAGGCTTCTCAGCTTCCCTGAAGAAATCCTGGCAAAGGGGATTTTTCAGAAAATGTGATGGTGACACTAGCATCTCAGTATCCCCACCCCATGATATTAGGAAGGTTTCAGTCCCCAAAATATTGCTCCGACCCAGAGGCTGCTGTCACCCCGCAGTGACATCCCAGGGGACAACAGCCCCAGGTCCTGCCCGGCCACAGGAAACCTTGGAGCTGCTCCTGGAGCTGCTGCTCCATCTGCAACTCATCCAGAGCCAGAAGGGAGCAGGGAGATAAGGGGCTCTGAGCTCTCATGGAAAACTCTGACAAGCAGAGCTATTTTCAGCTGGCCTGGCTCACTGCTCCTCTGGAGGACAGGAGAAGGGGCAGAGCTGTCCCTTCAGTGGGCCCTGGTGTCCGTGGGAATGTCCCCAGTGTGGAACAGGACCCTGAGCTGGAATGACCAGAGGGAAGGGTTGAATTGGGAATTGAATTGAAGAGGGAAGGATTTCAAACGATGCCGTGTCCTGGGCTCCATGTGCAGAATAATTTCAGTGCAGATGCTCTGCCTGGGGAAGGGGAGGAGGAGGACTGAGCCACGGGCAGGAAAAGTGCAGCAGTGAGGGGATTTCAGCTCAGCAAAGTGAAACTCTGGGTGTTCCTCTGCAGGGCCTGAGCTCACCCTGCCCACACTCCGCTCTCATGCAGGGCTGTGGCTCTGTCCCCACAGCACCAGGGGACACAATCTGCTCTGTCTCAGCCCAAAGCTTCCCACATCTCATCCCACATTCTCATCCTACTGATTTTCTGCTCACTCTTTCATCCCGTTTGCCCCCCAACTTTTCCAGTCCCCACTGGCGTCACAAAACGCGGCTTGAAAATTCAGCTCAGCAAAAACAACCACGAGAAAATTCCACCAAAAGCCGGCCCCACCCTGGTCCAGGAGCTGCTGGAGGGGAACAGGGCTGGGATGCAGCCAGCCCTCGCTCCTCACCACACCCTTGGTGAGATGGGAATCGGGGCATTTGTGCTGCTGGCCTATTTTGGGAAGAGCCGAAGGGAAGCCGTGCCCGAGGCTGATATGGAGAAAAGCTGCTGGCATTGACTTGGTGCCAGGGAGATAAAGGCCAGGAGGTGCCAGGCAGCACCTCCACAGCTCCCAGAGCAGGTGGGAGCCCTCTGAGCCCACACCAGGAATACCCAGGGCGCTGTGCAGGTGACAGGGACATTCCTGAAGGGCTCGGAGAGAGGCTGGCTCCAGAAAAAGGGATTTGGAGGGATGAGGAAGAGGAGGGTTTGTGGCTGAGGCACTGCCGTGTCTGGGAACAGGATTGCTGGGGACGGGGACTGGGATTCGTCCTGGATGCTCTGGAAGCAGGGAAAGGGCACAGGGAGCCAAGGCAGCTCAGGAGAGAAATAAGTAAGAGAATAAGCAAAGGGCCCAAGGCTTTGTGAACTGTAAACACTGAGATGGAGGAGCTTTGTATTCAAAATAAGCAAAGGCAAATTAAAGGAGGGAATTAGGGGAAGGGAGAGACAGAAGTGAGGAGAGAGAGAACGAGCAGAGATCTGTGCCCAGCGCCAGGTGAAGAGAAAATTCTTCCCAGGTTTTTACTGGGAAGGGGAATATAATATAATATAAATATGGATTTGTTCAGTCCCTTTTTTATCAGCCTTTCCAGCCGCTTAGCGTTTTGGGGACGGTTGAGATGGGATTAAGAGAAATATTATATTATATTATATTATATTATATTATATTATATTATATTATATTATATTATATTATATTATATTAATTGTATAATATATAATTTATTATATATGATATATAATATAGATGTTATATATGATATATAATATATCATGTGTTATATATGATATGTTATATATTATATGTTATATGTTATATGTTATATGTTATATGTTATATGTTATATGTTATATGTTATATGTTATATATTGTATATTGTATATTGTATATTGTATATTGTATATTGTATATTGTATATTGTATATTGTATCAGCCTTCTGAAACACAGAGTCAGGATTCTCATCTCTTCCCTCGTCGGGGTTGCCTGCAAATCCCACAGGGAGAAGTTTCCAGGCTGTGCATCCTGGCTCCCATCCCAAACACCAGGTCCATGCTGAGCCCTCAGGAAGTGCCCAGCACATCCCACAGCTCCCAGTGCCCCTCAGAGCAGCCAGAGGCTCCTCTGGAGGCACCAACAACCCTTGGGAAAGTTCCACCCAAGCCAGATATGGATCAGCACCAGGGCAAGGAGCTGCGTCAGGACCAGGATGAGCAGGGAGCCAAGCGTCAGATGCCTCCGCGTGTGCTTCACTTTCACGCAGCCCAACAGGTTCCAGGAGGTCCTGACTCATTGCTGAGTCCCCGAGGTGCCATTCCTTCCCCCCAGGCTGGCCCTCCCCACCTCTCATCCCTGCTGGGTGCATCCATCCCTGCTGGATCTCCATTGATCCACCCCAGCTCCGCGGTTCCTGCCTCCCCTCATCGGGCCTGCACCTCTCCTAATCCCATCTCAGCCCTCCCCAGAGCTCTGAGATAAGAGGCAGGCTGGAAAGGCTGATAAAAACGGGGCTGAACAAATCCATTAATGCTGCTTCTGTGCCAGGAATTACAAATCCCAGCCCTCGGTAATTAGGGCTCTGCCAGCCACAGCCAAGGGAGGGAAAGTCAGGCTCACTAAAATATACCCTGAGAAAAACAAAAACAATACCTGGACAACCAGGATATTTTGGAGAATTTGCCAGGTGTGGCACTGAGGGGCTGTTTGGTGGCACAAAGTGCTCAAATCAATGCAAGCACAGCCTAAACCAGTATGACCAGTGGCTATCCTGCCCATTTCCTGTGTCCTGTCCCTCCATCCCTTGTCCCCAATCCCCCTCCACCTCTCCTGGAGCCCAAATCTCTCATTTAAAACCCCAAACCAACCCAGGAAACCTCAAATCCCAATTTAAAAAAATCAAATCCAGGACATTTTGTCAAGGTACTAAATGAGAGAGGGAGGAACAACTGACCAGGATAACTGGGACACGTTTTGCTGGTGACCCCTGGAAAAAGCTTCTCTTGTATAAATGGAGATTAATGGACATTTCAAAATTGCTTTAGCTTAACCCCTCCCCTCTGTGTTTTCCTTGGGATGGGACCTAAGGGATGCATAAACAATGTAAAAACTAACAAATGCTAATAAAATAAATAAATCGAGACGCTCTTCCAACCAACACCCTCCCTGGAACAGATTCAGATTCTATTTCAACTGACATCTCCTAAAAAACAAAGCCTTCCTCAGGAAAAATAAACCCTGGCCACTTCAGAGAAAAACAGGGCAAGAAGTGCCCAGGATCTCCCATTTTCTGGGAGGCAGAGGCAGGAAACCAGGTCAGGAGCAGAGCCCCGAGCACAACACCAGTCACTATCTGGTTTTCCCCAAAATCTGGGGGTTTTCTGCTTTTTGAGCAGATTTTTTTTAGACTCCTGATGTTTTTGCTGGGATTTTCCAGCCCACCCTGCAGCCAGCCCCAGCCCTGGGTCCTTCTCCCTCCTGGAAGTGCTGACAAGGTGCTCAGTCTTCCCAAAGGCTCGTTAGGAAATGGCCCTAATTAAGTTTGATGGATGGGGACTGGGGATTATTCCTAATCTCCCTGCAGCAGCCAGAGCAGAGCAGAGGGGATATTTCACACAAGAATTCAGCTGCAAAGGCTGCGACTGCACAGAGCCAGAACCTGCTCCCAAGGTTTCAAATCCCCAGGAAAAAGCCCCAGAATGAGGAGAGCAGGATTTGGATCCCATGGATAGCCCCTCCCTGGAGTCAGCTTTGCTATAAAATGATTTGTTGGATTAAAATAATTTGGTTTATAAAGGTGCGTAACAAGCCACAATCAAAAAACTGAGTTCAAAATTTAAAATCTTGTGAATGTTAAGGATTTTCCTCCTCAAAAAAAATAAGACGAAGATCTGTTTTTCTGTATTTCCTTCTCTGATGTGGGAGGGAATATTCCACACAGGAGGGTATTTGAACATCCAACCCTTCCTTGAGCGTTTTAGTCTTTGCATGTGGGCTGCAAAATAATGGAAGAAATCAACAAGAGAAAACACATAAATCAGAAAAATCTCAATTCTCAGCCTGAGTTCAAGCTGAAATCAAACAATTTCTCCAAGGTTTCTGTACACGGATCTGCCTCGATGAGCTGGAGATGACCCAGCAGGAGCAATCTGGGATTTTGGTGGGACAGCACAAGAGAGTGGCTGGGGAAATTCACAGGCAGGCCCCAGGACACACCACGCTCAATCAACACCTGGGAAAGAAATGTTCCTGACCTGGGAAAGGGGAAATAAACAATTAAAACAATTAGGGTGAGCCAGATCGACCGGTTCTCTGCAAGCACAGACACAAAGGGTTGCATCAGAGGGGAGAGTGAGGCAGTGGGGGCAGCTCTGGGGGGAACACAGATAGAGAAATACAGATAAATAAATACAGATAAATACAGATGGATGGGGAAAATGAATACAGATAAATACAGAAAATACAGATAAATACAGAAAACGCAGATAGATAAATACAGATAAATACAGAAAACACAGATAGGTGGGGAAAATACAGATAAATGGGGAAAATACAGATACAGAAAACACAGATAGATAAATGCAGATAAATACACAAAACACAGATATATGGGGAAAATAAATACAGATATATACAGAAAATATAGAGAGATGGGGAAAATACAGATACATGGGGAAAATATAGATATGTGCAGAAAATACAGGTACATGGGGAAAATACAGATACAGAAAACACAGATAGATGAGGAAAATACAGATAAATACAGAAAATACAGATAGATGGGGGAAATACAGATATGTGCAGGAAATACAGACAGATGGGGAAAATTCAGATATATGGGGAAAATGCAGATACAGAAAACAGATGGGGAAAACACAGATAGATGGCGAAAATACAGATAAATACAGAAAATACATATTTGACCCGGATTTCCCATATTTGACCCGGATTTCCCACCTGAAGCTGCCACCCCCGGGCAGCAGGGATGGAGCAGCGCCCTGAGCCACCCCACGGGCTCACACCCCCCTCTCGTGGCAAACCCTCGGCTCCCAGAGCCCAGGGAAAGGATTTTCCAGAGCTGCTGCCGGGGGCTCTGCTGATGGAGCACGTGAATATTGAACCACCTGGATGGGACACAGATTGAACCACCTGGATGGGACAGATTAAATCACCTGGATGGGACACAGATTGAACACCTGGATGGGATACAGATTGAACCACCTGGATGGGACACATTAAATCACTGGATGGGACACATTAAATCACCTGGATGGGACACAGATTGAACCACCTGGATGGGACACATTAAATCACTGGATGGGACACATTAAATCACCTGGATGGGACACAGATTAAATCACCTGGATGGGACAGATTAAATCACCTGGATGGGACACATTAAATCACCTGGATGGGACACAGATTAAATCACCTGGATGGGATACAGATTGAACCACCTGGATGGGACACAGATTGAACCACCTGGATGGGACACATTAAACCACCTGGATGGGACACATTAAATCACTTGGATGGGACACAGATTAAATCACCTGGATGGGACACAGATTGAACCACCTGGATGGGACATATTAAACCACCTGGATGGGACACATTAAATCACTGGATGGGATACATTAAATCACCTGGATGGGACACAGATTGAATCACCTGGATGGGACACATTAAAGCACCTGGATGGGACACAGATTGAACCACCTGGATGGGACACAGATTGAACCACCTGGATGGGATACAGATTAAATGGGATGGAATTCCTCCCTGGGAGCGTGGGATGGGATTCCTAGCCCAGCTGTGGTGCCCCTGGATCCCCGGCACTGCCCAGGGCCAGGCTGAAGCCACCTGGGATGGTGGGAGGTGTCCCTGCCATGGCACCAAGGCCCCATCCACCTGTGAGACACCCCAGAAAACACCTGGAATGAGCAGGAACACAGGGCAGGGATAAATTATTCATCAATAGCAGGAAAAGTGCCCAAAATAGCAGTTTTGGAAGGCTCCAAAGCTACTTGAGAAGCCAGGCCAGATTTGACAAATAGCTGTAGCCAAAGTGGAGAAAATAATTAGAAAAACATTGAAACGTGTCATTTTTAGTTGCTGTTCTTATTTTTTTTATTTAAACTGAAACGTTTTACTTCGGAAATGATGAAACATTTCAGTCCCAGCAGGATCTTGGAGCCTTTGTCCCAGCAGAACAGGAATGTTTATTCGGTTTGTCACCGACCGCCTGAGTTAAATGTCAGGAGGAAATTTCGCTGTTGCCTTCTCGCGTAAAAATAAAAATTCAAAATGCACACGGGATTTTATCTGGTGGCACACAAGGCATTAGGAAAGGAGAGATAAAGGGTTGAAGGCAAGCACCTTTCCTGTCCAGATCCTCAGCTCCCCTAATGCCCAACAGGCTGAGCCACCAGGGATTAGGGAACCTGCAGGAAAGGGGACAGGGTGACCTCAGGTGACACAGAGCCAGCACAGAAGGTTCCTTGGGGATCCTCCCATGGAACTGCCCCAAACCAGCCCTGGGAACAGCAGGGCTGAGGGTGATGAAGGCTGAGAGGGACAAAGGCTGCTGAGAGATGCCCCCAGAATGGAGAACTGGGACCTTCCCCTGCTGCCACGGCCATGGCACTGGGAACAGCCACATCCTGCTCCTCCATCAGCACTGCAGCCCCTGCCAGGAACCCGCCTCTCGCAGCTCTGGGGCCTTGGGCTGCCTCTAATTTTAGGGTGTGATGAAAAGGCCTGGGGTCTCCTCCAAGCTTTCCTAACAAAGGGCTGAGTGCCACAGCCAAGAGCCCCGGGATCCCTCAGCACTCCCACGTGAGCCCAGATGGCCTGTGCCTTTCCCAGCTCCATCCATTTAACTTTCCCTGCTGCTCCCTGCCTTTCCCAGCTCCATCCCTTCCCCTTTCCCTGCTCTCTGCCTTTCCCAGCTCCCTGCCTTTGCCTACCCCCGAATTTCCCTGCTTTTTCCTGCTCCATCCCTTTCCCAGCTCCATCCCTTTCCCTTTCCCTGCTCTCTGCCTTTCCCAGCTCCCTGCCTTTGCCTACGCCCGAATTTCCCTGCTTTTTCCTGCTCCATCCCTTTCCCTGCTCTCTGCCTTTCCCAGCTCCCTGCCTTTGCCTACCCCCTGAATTTCCCTGCTTTTTCCTGCTCCATCCCTTTCCCAGCTCCATCCCTTTCCCTTTCCCTGCTCTCTGCCTTTTCCAGCTCCCTGCCTTTCCCTGCCCTGTCCTTTTCTCTGCTCACTGCCTTTCCCTGCTGCTCCATCCCTTTCCCTGCCTTTCCCTGCTTTTCCCTTCTCCCTGCCTTTCCCTGCTGCTCCATCCCTTTCCCAGCTCCCTGCATTTCCCTGCCCACACCCCACAGCCACACCATCCCAAAGCCTCCCCACCACGGATAATTCTCCAGGAACGCTCCCAGTGATCCCATACCCACAGCAGGCGCCGAGCTCATCCCAAACCCTGCCCAGATATTGACCTTTAGCTCCTCCAAAAGCTAGGCCAGCTCTCCCAGCAGCCAGGAGGGACCTGCAGCAGGCAGAGTTTCCAAACTCCACGCACAAAGCCTGCAGTGGCCGTTCCCAGGCTTTGGAGGGGCACAGCCCAGTTCCAGTGTCCCAGCACAGGTTTTCCTGGAGCAGACACAGCTTGGTGTGAGGCACAGAGACCCTGGTGGAGGGGATGGAGCTGCCGATTGCAGCAGGGAGGGAGTTGGGAGCAGGGACGTGAAACCAGAGAGGGGAAATGTTTAAAGCTTTAATCTTGGAAACAGCTTCCTGATAGGAGATTTATGAGTGCTGGGAATTGTCTCCTTTGCAGAGGGCTGGAAGCTGTGCTGCTGAAACCAGACCGGATAAAAGGGGAGACAGCACAGCGGGAACGGATTTGGGCTGAGCAGAGGACAGGACGCCGAGGTGCCCCCCAAACCCACACCTGGGGCAGGAGGGACCAGCAGAGCTTGTCACAGCACTCAGCACAGCTCCAGTGACACAGAGCTCTCTCCCCATGGCAGCTGCTCCTGGGGCTTTACACAGCCTCATTTTTGGCCAATTCCTGCCGTGGTAGCCAGACCCCAGGGCTTGACACATCCGACTTTTGTGTGGGAGCCTGTGGAAGGGGCAGGTTCATTAACATGTGTTTAACTTGGACCTTGGAGGAGCTGAACTTTTCCTGACTTAGCTCTCCCTGTATCTATATCCCACTTTCCTGTAATCAGCCTTTCCCTTTTTCCTGCCTTGGCCTTTCCCAGTGAGTTCCTGGGTATTGGTTTTCTCTGGAGCTGCTGGAGGATGTGGGAGTGACAGCTCTGGCCTTCCAAGCTCTGTATTCACCCCACATTTATCCAGCTCCTCCTTCCTTCCCCTGGCTCCTTTTCCAACCTCAGCATGACCTGAAGGGCTGAAAAGATGAAGGAGATAAGAGCCAGCACCTCTCCAAACCCAGCAGAGAGTCAGGGAATCGTTTGGGTTGGAAGAGACCTCAAAGCTCTCTCATTTCCACCCCTGAATGGCCACGGACATCTCCACTAGGCCAGGTTGCTCCAAGCCCTGTCCAGCCTGGGAAAGGCTTTGTTGGGAAGCTCATCCAAGGCTCAGCCTCGTAAAGCTGCCAAGCCAGAGCCCTGAGCAGGGATCAGATGCTGAAGTGTGACCTCAGCCGGGTGCAGAACTCTGACTTCGGGCTTATTGCCCCAAAAAACCAGCAGTGATTTCACTTCATTCATCCCCAGAGCCTCGTTTCCTTCCTTCCTTCCTTCCTTCCCCCGGCCAAGCTGAAGCTTAAAATAGTATTTTGCATTCCTCATATTTCACTCCAGCACTAATTAACGCCCAATCAGCCCAAAGCTCTTCCCACAGCAGCCTGGCCCCGTGGTGCAACCTGCCCACCCTTGGCAGCAGCAGGAGCACCCAGCGGGCCCCCAGCTCCTCCCAGAAGCCATTTCTGATGGAGCATCTGGAAAGAACCGAGCTGAAACAGGAAAACACCAGAATTCCAGCCCCACGTGCACTTTTACCTCTGCCCCACGTGCACACAGAACCCGGCAGTGCCCACGAACAATCCCAACACCACGGGCAGAGGTTCCAGAAGCTCCTAAATTAGGACAAAACCCACAAATTAAGCTGGGCTGACCCCACGTCCAGCCTCACGGACAGTTTGAACGCAGCTAAAAATATCTTGGATTCAGCGCAAGGCGTGGGACAGGGAAGATGGAGCCCAGCTCTTGCTGCACTTGGATTTCACAGCCTTTTCTCAGCCCTCTCAGCAGCCCAGGCCAAGTGTGAGTCAAACGGGGCTGTGGGGATGATGGGGCTGGAAAGGAAACGTCATCCAGGAGGGTCCAAATGTGTCACCCACCAGACATCAGCCCCCTCATGCAGCATCTTCCACACACGCCAGGCTTGCAGGATCTCGGAGGGGCTGTGGAACAGGAGAGTGTAAAAAGTGGCACAAACATGAGGAAGATGTGGCAGCTACAGGGGAGGGAGGAAAGGTCAGACACACCACGCCTGACGCGTTTTTTGGTTTTCAGCCCAAACTTCCACCCACGGACCAAAGGCAAGGGCGGCTTGAGCACTACAAAGGCAGCAAGAGCTGGTTCATGCCTGTGCATTTACCTCTTAAAAATAATCCTAAAATGACAAAAAACCATAGCAAGTACCCCACATCGCTGTAGAGCTGCATTCCCTCCCCTGATAGGTGTGAGGAGGAGGGAGCAGAAGGCGGGACCCCAAGGCACCCCCAAAACCAGGGAACTGTTGAAGGAAAGACAAAGGGACACTTTGTGTGTCTGGCTGACGGGATGCTGTTCTGCTGTAAGTTGAATTCATTGGTCTCAGGGGTCCTCCCAGCCATGCCCACCCTCAGGGCCCAGGCCTGGGGCAGCACCTGTGACCCCCTCACACCCAGGTGTCCCCTAAGTGAAGCCTTAAGGAGCTGCCACACGGGACAACACCTCTCCCCAAGGTACAAGGGCTGTACAACGGCCGCCTTTCCCTGCTTGGGCAACACTGACACTCATGAGGGGGCTGTGGCAGCCCCCGAACAAGCCTCGGAGGGCGTACAAACAGCTACGCGCGCACACCACAATCGACTGCGGCGCCCGCCGCTCTGAGGGGAGCGCGCCTCAGCCAGGCCCTTTTATACCGCGCGCGCCCGGCCACGTGGCCCCGCCCCGCCGCTGACGTCATCGCCGCGCGCGGCAGCATGGCAGCGGCTCTGGCGCCCGGTGTGGCGCCGGTTCGAGCCCGGTGAGTGCGGGACCGGGGCCTCGGCCCCTCCTCAACCCCCCGGGACGGGCCCCACCCCTCTGTAACCCCCCCAGAAAGGGCTCGGTCCCTTCATAACCTTCTCCGGTGTGTGTCCGGTCCATTCATGAACCCCCCAGTACATTCCCGACCTCTCCACACCCCCCCAGTCCGTGCCCATCCCCTCCTGCCCCGGTGCCCCCCATACCACCCCCTCCTGACCTCACCCTTTGCCACGTTCCCCGCAGGTTCCTCACCTCCAAGGAGCAGTTCCACGCCTACCTGCGGGCAGGGGGCGAGGAGGAGGAGGAGGAGGAGAAGAAGGAAGAGGAGCAGGTCAGCGAACCCCCAGCCAAGAGGGTGAAGGCAGAGGAGCTCGGCCAGGATGGGGAAAGCCAAGGGAATGCTGGAGAGGAGGAGAAGGAGCGTCCAGAGAAGAAGAGAGCCCGGGGGCAGAACAAGAGCCGCCCCTGCATGAAACCCAACTGCTACGAGCAGAGCAGGCTGTGCCCCTCGGTGACACAGGTGGGACGTACAGCCCTCTCTGCCTGGCTTAGTGGGATTTGGGGAAGGAATTCATCCCTGGGAGGGTGGGCAGGCCCTGGCACAGGGTGCCCAGAGCAGCTGTGGCTGCCCCTGGATCCCTGGCAGTGCTCAGGGCCAGCCTGGACAGGGCTTGGAGCAGCCTGGGATAGTGGGAGGTGTCCCTGTAGGTGGGACTGGATGGGATTTATGGTCCTTTCCAACCCAGACCAGGCTGGAATTGCATAAAAACCAGCTGGGAGGGGGTGATGTGGGATGAGCTGAGTGTTACAAGTGAGGTGTCACCTTCCTTGAAGTGTGTCCATCCCCTCCAGGGCGTGTGTCCACCCCCTCCATTGTGTCCATCCCCTCCACTGTGTGTCCATCCCTCCCCTGTGTCCCTGCGTCCATCCCTCCCCTGGCACCATTCCCTCCCTGCCCTGGTGATCCCAGGTGAGACTCAGAGCACTCTGTGCCATCCTGCTCCGTGCCCACCCTGCCCTGCTCCGTGCTGTCCCCAGGGCTGTGGCGGGCAGTGCCACTTTGGGCCGCGCTGCCGCTTCCTCCACGACGTGTCCCAGTACCTGGCGGCCAAACCTGCGGACCTGGGCCAGCGCTGCGTCCTCTTCGACACCTTCGGCCGCTGTCCCTACGGTGTCACCTGCCGCTTCGGCCAGGCCCACCTCGGGGACGGCCACCAGAACCTGGTCGACGCCGCCCTGGTGCAGCAGTGGGAGGGGAAGGTGCTGGTGAGGAACGGCCTCTCCAAGGAGCTGCAGCAGCAGCTGCGCAAGAGGAAGTTCAGCTTCCACAAGGCCGAGGAGTTTCTGCGTGGGCTGCGTGCTGGGAAGGGAGGCAAAGCCACGGGGAGCTCCACGGAGGTGTCCAACTGCACCGATCCCCAGGAGGGCCTGAGGGACAGCCCTGTGCTGCTGGAGCAGGGAGAGGATCCCAGACCTGAGGCTCTGCAGAGCTCCCAAGGGGCTGATGGTGCTCCCAAACCTGAGGTCCTGCCAAACTCCCAAGGGGCTGAGGATGCTGCCAAACCTGAGGTCCTGCCAAACTCCCAAAGGGCTGATGGTGCTCTCAAACCTGAGGCTCTGCAGAACTCCCAAGGAGCAGAGGGTACCCCCAAACCTGAGGTCCTGCAGAGCTCCAGAGGAGCTGAAGATACTCCCAAACCTGAGGTTCTACAGAACTCCCAAGGAGCTGAAGATGCTGCCAGACCTGAGGCTCTGCAGAACTCCAGAGGAGCTGAGGATGCTCCCAAACCTGAGGTCGTGAGGAACTCCCAAGGAGCTGATGGTGCTCCCTCCATCCCAACCCTGGGCCCGCTGACAGATGAGGACATCACGAAGCTGCGGCCATGTGAGAAGAAGAAGGTGAGAGTCCCTTGTGTCCTGCTCCCGTGGTGGAGATTGTGCATGGAAAGAGGGAAGAGAAACCCCTTGGAGAGCCTTTAGCTGGGGGAGGCAGGCAGAGCATGGAAGGAATTCCTGCCTGTGAGGGTGGGGAGGGGCTGGGACGGAATTCCCAGAGCAGCTGTGGCTGCCTCATCCCTGGAAGCGTCCAAGGCCAGGCTGGACAGGGCTTGGAGCACCCTGGCATGGTGAAAAGTGTCACTGCCCATAGCCAGGGCATGGAATTGGATGCTCCTTAAGGTCCTTTCCAAGCCAAACCATTCTGTGATCCCATAAAAACCATTGCAGCTCTTCTGACCTGCTCCTCCATCCCTGTTTTCCAGCTGGAAATCCAGGGCAAGCTGTACCTGGCCCCACTGACCACGGTAGGTTGGTGACTCGCTGTGGGCACGGTTGGAACAGAGCAGATCTCCTGACAATCCCTGACGGTCCCTGCTGTCCCTGGCAGTGTGGAAACCTCCCGTTCCGACGGATCTGCAAACGTTTTGGGGCGGATGTCACCTGTGGGGAGATGGCTGTGTGCACCAACCTGCTCCAGGGCCAGTCCTCCGAGTGGGCTCTGCTCAAGCGCCACCACACCGAGGACATCTTCGGGGTGCAGGTGAGGCTTCCCCCCCGCCACAGCCCACCCAGGGCTCCCTTCCCAGGGGAAAAGCTGCCTCTGGGACTCAGGGGAGCTCCTTCCCTCTGGCAGCTGGAGGGAGCCTTTCCAGACACCATGACCAAGTGTGCAGAGCTCCTGAACAGGACAATCGACGTGGATTTTGTTGACATCAACGTCGGCTGTCCCATCGACCTGGTCTACAAGAAGGTGAGAAGTTCTGTGGTGGGTTTTCCTTCCATGAATCCTTGTCCTCACCCTCTGCTGCCTGATTGCTCTTTTCAGTCTGATCCAGAGCTCCCAGTCCATTTATCTCATGAGAAGGGGAATAAGCTGCTCAAGGAGCAGGGAATGGCTGTCTCTCCCTGGTGGGTGGGAGGGAAAAGCACTCTGGAGAATTTTTGGTTGAAGAATGCACTTTCTCCAAACTCTGAGGTGCCCCAAGGACTCTCCACTGTGTGAGGAAGGTCCTGAGCTCCCTGTTTTGTCCCTCAGGGAGGAGGCTGTGCTCTGATGACTCGCTCCAACAAGTTCGAGCAGATCGTCCGCGGGATGAACTCGGTAAGTGGGAGCTCCTGGAGCTGAGCTGAGCTGAGCTGGTGGAGCCCAGTCCAGCCTGGCCTCAGCTTCCCACCTCTGCAGGTGCTGGATGTCCCCCTGACGGTGAAGATCCGCACTGGGGTGCAGGAGAAGGTCAACGTGGCTCACAAAATCATCCCCAGGATCCGCGAGTGGGGCGCGTCCATGGTCACGGTACGGGGACAGGGGTGTGGGGTGGTGCCTGGGGAGCTCTGCCTGGAGATCAGATTGGGGGACCTTCCCCTGCCTTTTAGTGTCCTCTGCTAATTAAATAGGAAAATTCGGGTGCAGAGGGTGTTTTCCTCCCTGCTTCTGAGCCCGATATGGAATCCCAGAATGGTTTGGGAAGGGCCCATCCCTGGGTGTGTTTAACAAAGCCTGGATGTGGCACTGGGTTCAGTTGAGGTGCTGGGGCTGGGTTGGACTCAGTGACCTTTAGGATCTCTTCCAACCTGATAATTGTGTGAATTCTGTAAATCCAGAGGTAGATCTCAAGGGATCCCTTACCCAGCTCTGCTCTCAGCACCCGTCGATCCCAAGGCACATCCCAAGATTGAACCCAAGGTGCCAGGGTTCAGTTGAGATATTGGGGCTGGGTTGGACTCGATAATCTTGAAGGTCTCTTCCAACCCAGTGATTCTGTAAATTCTGTAAATTCAGAGGTAGATCCCAAGGGATCCCTTACCCAGCTTTGCTCATAGCACCCATCAATCCTGAGGTCGATCCTGAGGCTGATCTTGGCTGGGTTGGACTCGATGATCTTGAAGGTTTCTTCCAACCCAGTGATTCTGTAAATTCTGTAAATCCAGAGGTAGATCCCAAGGGATGCCTTACCCAGCTCTGCTCTCAGCGCCCATCGATCCCAAGGTTGATCCCAAGGTCGATCCTGAGGTTGATCCCAAGTTTGGTCCCAAGGTGCCAGGGTTCAGTTGAGCTGTTGGGGCTGGGTTGGACTCGATAACCCTTAAGGTCTCTTCCAACCTGGTCATTCTGTGAATTCTGTAAATCCAGAGGTAGATCCCAAGAAATCCTTTACCCACCTCTGTTCTCAGCGCTCATCGATCATGAGGCTCATCCTGAGGTTGATCTCGAGGTCGATCCCGATGTTGATTCCATAAAAACCATTGCAGCTCTCCCAAAGTCCATCCCAAGGCCCATCCCAAGGCCCATGCCAGGGCTCCCTTCCCCATGGCGCTGTCCCTGTCCCTGCAGTGACGTCCCTGCTCTCTCCCCACAGCTGCACGGGCGCTCGCGGGAGCAGCGCTACACGCGCAGCGCGGACTGGGCTTACATCGCCGAGTGCGCCCGCCTGGCCAGCCCCATGCCTCTCTTCGGTACGTGGGGCACCCCTTGGCACCCCTGTCATTTCAAACCCCCTCAAAATGGGGCAAAGGAGCGTGTTCCTGGGGGGTTCACATCCTCTGAACCTGAGAGAAGCAGAGAAAAGAATGATCGAAACAATTCTTGCCTCATTCGCTGCTGCTGTGTTTGTGCCACAGCAGAGTGCAGTGTGGGGACTGCTCACCCACAGTGAGGGTGTTTGGTGCCTTGGCCTGTCAGGAAATAGCCCCACGTTGCTCTGCACAGAGAAGAGCAAGGCACAATTCCTCCCAAGAATATTCTGATCTCATTTGCTGTGCCTGTGTTTGTGCCAGAGCAGAATGCAATGTGGAGATCTATTCTTTAGTATATAAAGAATACAGAAAGGATACTTACAGAAGGCTAAAAAGGTGATAATAAAAACTCTGACTCTCTCCAGAGCCATGACACAGCCTGACCCTGACTGGCCAAAGAGTCAAAACAATTCACATGAAACCAATGAAACAATCACCTGTGGGATAAGCAATCTCCAACCACATTCCAAAGCAGCAAAACACAGGAGAAGCAAATGAGATAGTTAATTATTGTTTCCCTTTTTCTCTGAGGCTTCTTAGCTTCCCAGGAGAGAAATCCTGGCAAAAGGGATTTTTCAGAAAATGTAAATGCCACACCTGGTGCCAGACGTGGTGCCAGAAGGAAGGGACACCAATCACTTGGGTTTTAAAGGGGTTTTCTTGGATTTTGTGGCATAAAATCCCTAAACCTTCAGGGAAACTGAAGGAGTAGAGAGGAGAAAGCTCCTTTTTTCCTTGTAAGGGAACATCCATCAGAAACATCCCTGGGAATCCAAAGCAGGAGCCTCTTTGCACCATCTGGCCCTGGGACATTGTGTCCATGCTGAATTTCATCCCATGCCTGCATTAGCTCACTTTGACTTGTCCTCACGGATCTCTCTGACCTCTGGCTTCTCCTCCTCTCCGGGCAGGAAATGGGGATATTTTGTCCTATGAAGATGCAAACCGAGCCATGCAGATGGGAGTTTCTGGAATCATGATTGCAAGGCAAGTGCCTGTGTTTCCCTTCACTCCTGAGCTCTGGTGGTTCCAGAGGGGGAAAAAAATAAAAAGAGGATTAAAAAAATCCCTAAACAAACCCAAAGCATGGAATTTCCTCTCAGTGAAAGCAGCCTGAAAATTGGAGAAATCAGTTTGTATCAGTTGGAATGGAAAAGAAGATTTAAAGCAGAAATCAGTGCTGGGAAGTGTCTCAGATTTTCAGGAGCATCAGTGATGGGAATAACAATTTTATTTTATTTTATTTTTCTTTGGCTGCAGAGGGGCACTGATCAAACCCTGGCTTTTCACGGAAATCAAGGAGCAGAGACACTGGGATATCTCCTCCAGGGAGAGGTTTGACATCCTCAAGGACTTCACCAACTTTGGCCTCGAGCACTGGGGCTCAGACACTCAGGGAGTGGAGAAAACCAGGAAATTCCTGCTGGAGTGGCTCTCCTTCCTGTGCAGGTGATGCTGCCCAGCCAGGGGGAACCTTTAAACAGTAATTAATTCATTCATGAACCCCCAGCGCTCATTTCATTTTATCCCAGGTACATCCCAGTTGGGTTACTGGAACATCTACCTCAGAAAATCAACGAGCGGCCGCCCTATTACCTGGGCAGGGACTACCTGGAGACCCTCATGGCCAGCCAGAACGTGGATGATTGGATCAAAATAAGGTCAGGAGGCATCAAATCTCATTGCAGTTGCTCAGAAGGGACGTGGCAGAGCCTCTGTAGGGCCACAGGGTTGTTTGACAGCCGGGCACTGAGCACTGAACCCTCCTTGGGTTTGTTTTTTTGTTGTTTTTCTTCCCTGGCAGTGCCCAAGGCCAGGTTGGACAGGGCTGGGAGCAGCCTGGGACAGTGGGAGGTGTCCCTGCCCATGACAGGGCTGTCACTGGGTGGGCTTTGAGGTCTCTGGATTAATTCTGTGATTGATTCTTTCCCCCAGTGAGCTGCTCCTGGGCCCCGTCCCGCCCAGTTTCACCTTCCTGCCAAAGCACAAGGCCAATTCCTACAGATAGGGCTGGCCTGGCCCTGTCCCTCGGTGTCAGGAAGACTTTGGATGGGCTGTAAGGAGAAGCAGGGCTCTTGGCAGTTGGAATAAAGCTGATGTTTTTAGAAGCCGGTGAGTTTTTTGCCTTTTTGCGAGCCCCACGCCAATCCTGGCAGACAAACTCCTGTTAGTGAGGGGATCTTTGCCTCCAGTTCACTGCCAGAGCTGTCCCAGCTGTCCCACATCGCTGGAAAAGAGCCTCAGTTCCCACCAGGATGTCCTTGGGAGTGACAAACTCCCAGGACGAGGAGCGGCAACGTCCCCCCAGCCCCTGTGCAAAACACAGCAGAAGCAAATGAGATGTGTCACTACCAAGGTGACACAGAGCTGGTGCTCAAGCTCCACAGAGAGGCCTCTCAAAGAATTCTAAAGGCTCTGGGGACAGTCTGGAGGGTCCCAGCAGCATCCCCACACCTGGGGGACCCCAGTGGCACCAGCAGAGTGGGGAGAGTGATGGTCCCAGCCCTGCTGACACGCAGCATGGCTACCTCCACAGGCAACCACAGCTCCCCAGCCACGCTGCTGCCCCCAAACCGAGGGGACAGGGACAGGGCAGGGCTGGGGCACCGCGGGGATCCCCTGGACCATCCCCAGATCACCCCACCGCAGCCCCTGGGCGAGCTGGTGCCTCGGTAGCTGTCATGGCGGCCTCCTGTGCCTCGGTAGCTGTCATGGCCTCCTCCTGTGCCTCGGTAGCTGTCATGGCGGCCTCCTGTGCCTCGGTAGCTGTCATGGCGGAGGCAGGAAGCGGGCGTCATTGTTGTCACGTGACCCTCTGCCGGTTCCGTGTGCGGGTGGCGGTAACGCCCGGTAGGGGCGGGGGGGGGGGGGACCGGGAGGAGCCGCAGGCACCGGGAGCCGGCCGGGTGTCCGGGCAGGGGCGCTGGGCACCCAGCGGGGTAAGCGCAGGGTACGGACATAGCGGGGGTGAGCGGGGGGCGGACAGCGGGGCGGGATGGAGGCGCTGGGGGACACTGAGGCGATGGCTGAGGGGTCGGGGGCTGTGGAGCAGTGGGGGCACTGGGAGGGGGCGGCGGGGGCAACTGGGACACGCAGAGGGGAGAACTGAGGGGCACTGGGAGGAACTGGGAGGATACCCAGCCCTGAACTGGGGGGCACAGGGGAATGGGAAAACCGGGGGGGTACCGAGGCCCTTACTGAGATAACTGAGGGATACCCAGGCCCAGACTGGGAGAACTGGGGGGGCAGTGGGAGGGTACCCAGCCTGAACTGGGAGAGCTGGGGGGCGCGGGGACAGCCAGCAGTGACTCTGGGGCCGTTCCCATTCCCGTGCCCAGGCTGTGCCGTGCCATTCCAGGCCGTGCCCAGGTTGTTCCCATGCCATTCCAGGCCGTGCCCAGGCTGTGCCGTGCCATTCCAGGCCGTGCCCAGGTTGTTCCCGTGCCATTCCAGGCCGTGCCCAGGCTGTGCCGTGCCATTCCAGGCCGTGCCCAGGCTGTTCCCATGCCATTCCAGGCCGTGCCCAGGCTGTGCCGTGCCATTCCAGGCCGTGCCCAGGCTGTTCCCATGCCATTCCAGGCCGTGCCAAGGATGCTGCTGCGCTCGTGGCGCTCGCTGTTCTCGGGCCGCCTGCTGCTCCTCACCAACACCGTCAGCTGCGGGGGGCTGCTGGCAGCCGGGGACGTCCTGCAGCAGGAGTGGCACCGCCGCAAGCACCCCCAGAGCCAGCTGCAGCTGGGGCGCACGGGTGAGAGCTGGCAGGGGCTGGGCTGGGCAGGGATGGGCGCTGGTGGGCGCTGGGAGGGGCTAGGCAAATCCTGCTGCCAGGGGCAGAGACGCCTCTCACCCTCCTGCTGCTCCAAACCCCGGCCTGGGGCACTGCCAGGGATCCAGGGCTGGGGGAAATCCGTCACAGGGAGGAATTCCTCCCCAAAATGCCTTCGTGGCATTTCCCTGATCTCCATCCTAAACCCCCTGAACCTTTCCTGGGATCCATCCAGGGCTCGGGGGTCAGCCATGAAACCCATCCCCACCCTCCCAGTGCCGAATTCCTCCCCCAGAGCGCCCTCATTGCCCCCCAGCCGTGCTGTCCCTGTGCTTGCAGGCAGGATGTTCGTGGTGGGCTGCAGCCTGGGCCCCCTGATGCATTACTGGTACCTGTGGCTGGACTGGGCGCTGCCGGCGCGGGGCGTGCGCTGCCTGCGCACGGGCATCAAGAAGGTGCTCATCGACCAGCTGGTGGCATCGCCCACCATGGGAGCCTGGTACTTCATGGGTACGTGGGGGGCTCGGGGGGCGCCGATCCGGCCCCCAAATCCCGGCCCTGCGGCTCCTGGTGGGGCCTGGGGTTGGTGCTTCCAGGTGCCGTGCTGGGTTAGGGGGGAATTCGGAATGAATCTCACAGTTGAATTGACAAAAGGCATCACTGCAGCTCTGGCAGGGCTGGGATGGGGCCATTCCCCGGGGAATTCAGTGCCACCCTCTGGGGGAAGAACCTTTCCTGATCTCCATCCCAAATCCTCAGAACCTTTCCTGGGATCCATCCCAAATCCCTGGATCTTTCCCTGATCTCCATCCCAAACCCCAGAACCTTTCCCTGATCCCCTGAACCTTTCCCTGGTCTCCATCCCAAAGCCCTGAACCTTTCCTGGGATCCATCCCAAACCCCCTGAACCTTTCCCTGACCTCCATCCCAAACCCCAGAACATTCCCTGACCTCCATCCCACCCCTGGCACAGCCCCAGCCCTTCCCCATACAGATCTGTGCCTTCCCTTTCACTTTCCATTTCCCTCCCTGCTGCCCTCCCCACTCACACTGGGAGGGCTTTGGGGCATTTCCCACCCCATTTCCCACCCCATTTCCCTCCCCATTTCCCACCCCATTTCCCATTCCATTTCCCATTCCATTTCCCTCCCTAT
Source organism: Ammospiza nelsoni (assembly GCF_027579445.1). Taxonomy (NCBI): domain Eukaryota; kingdom Metazoa; phylum Chordata; class Aves; order Passeriformes; family Passerellidae; genus Ammospiza; species Ammospiza nelsoni. The sequence continues at coordinate 5,978,173 of NC_080659.1, forward strand.
TTCCCTCCCCATTTCCCACCCCATTTCCCACTCCATTTCCCACCCCATTTCCCTCCCCATTTCCCACCCCATTTCCCACCCCATTTCCCATTCCATTTCCCTCCCTATTTCCCTCCCCATTTCCCTCCCCATTTCCCACTCCATTTCCCATTCCATTTCCCTCCCTATTTCCCACCCCATTTCCCACCCCAATCCCCTCTGACCCCTCCTGTCCCCGCAGCCATCGGCACCCTGGAGGACCAATCCCTGCAGGAGAGCTGGGACGAGCTGAAGGAGAAATTCTGGGAGATGTACAAGGTGATCCCCTCCCCGAGCTGCCCCCTGTGCTGCTGGGAGCCGAGGGCAGCCCCCAGCTGCCCCTTGTCCCCCCTTGTCCCCCCTTGTCCCTCCCCAGGCTGACTGGAGCGTGTGGCCGGCGGCGCAGATCCTCAACTTCCTCTTCGTGCCGCCCCCGTTCCGTGTGGCTTATGTCAACGTGGTGACCCTGGGCTGGGACACCTACCTGTCCTACCTCAAATACAGGGTGAGCCCTGCCCCTGAGCCCCTGCCAGCCCTGCGAGTTCACACAGTTCACAAAAATACACAGAATTCCCCCAAACTGACCCGGTTGGAATAGACCCTAAAGGTCATTAAATCCATCCCAGCCCCAACACCTCAACCAAACCCTGGCACCCAGTGCCACATCCATGGATGGTGACTGCACCACCTCCCTGATCCCCCGGAATTGCCAAAATTCCCCAAAATTCACAGAATTATCAGGTTGGAAGGGGCCATAAAGGTCATTAAATCCAACCCAATCCCAGCACCTCCACTGAGCCCTGGCACCCAGTGCCACATCCAGGCTTTGTTAAACACACCCAGCGATGGTGACTCCACCACCCCCCCAGGAAAACCATTCCAGAACTTTGTCCCTCGATCCATAAAAACATTTTTCCCAATATCCAACCTATATTTCCCTCGACCCAGCTCCAGGCTGTGCCCTCTGCTTCTGTCAGTTCCTGCAGACAGAGCCCAGCCCCAGCCGAGCACAGGCACCTTTCAGGAGCTGCAGAGAGTGATGAGGGCACCCCTGAGCCTCCTTTTCTCCAGGCTGAGCACCCCCAGCTCCCTCTCAGGGTTTGTGCTCCCAGTTCCCAGCCCCGTTGCCCCCTCTGGATGCACTCAGGTGTCTCCAAGTGCTTCCCAAGCTGAGGGGCACAGCCAGGACAGGATTCTCTCCCTGCTCTGGGCAGTGCCCAGTAGAGGGGCAGGATGATTTCCCTGCTCTCTGGGCAGTGCCCAGCAGAGGGGCAAGACGATTTCCCTGCTCTGGGCAGTGCCCAGCAGAGGGGCAAGACGATTTCCCTGCAGTGCCCAGCAGAGGGGCAGGATGATTTCCCTGCTCTGGGCAGTGCCCAGCAGAGGGGCAGGATGATTTCCCTGCTCTCTGGGCAGTGCCCAGCAGAGGGGCAAGACGATTTCCCTGCTCTCTGGGCAGTGCCCAGCAGAGGGGCAAGACGATTTCCCTGCTCTGGGCAGTGCCCAGCAGAGGGGCAGGATGATTTCCCTGCTCTCTGGGCAGTGCCCAGCAGAGGGGCAGGATGATTTCCCTGCTCTCTGGGCAGTGCCCAGCAGAGGGGCAGGATGATTTCCCTGCTCTCTGGGCAGTGCCCAGCAGAGGGGCAGGATGATTTCCCTGCTCTCTGGGCAGTGCCCAGCAGAGGCACAGGATGATTTCCCTGCTCTGGGCAGTGCCCAGCAGAGGGGCACGGTGATTTCCCTGCTCTCTGGGCAGTGCCCATCTCACCCTGGGTATTTTGCAGCCCCGCAGCCCCGGGCAGGAGCCCCCACGGCAGAGCCAGAGCAGCGCCGGGGCCTAGAGAGGCTCGAGGCCGTCCAGAGCATCCTGCAGAGACTCAGAGGGATTTCTGTGCATTCCTGGCCTTTGTGGAGCGCCCCAGCCGAGGGAGGGCATGGCCAGAGCCACCCCGCTCCACGTGCCTGCTGCTGATTAACTCATCTGCTAATTACAGCCGTGGGCTGGGGCTGGAACAATCTCTTGCTGCAGGAGAAGCTGTAAAGTGATTTCTTGTGGGATTTGCCCGCAGAGCCGGGGCGAGGAGGAGCTGCTGCAGCCCCTGGGAAGGGCCTGGCTGGATTTGTTCCTTCTGCAGAGCAAACCAAAGCCTCGCTGCTCCTCCAGCACCTTCCAGCCCCACTGAGTGGAAATTGGGAAGGAATTCTTCCCTGCGAGGGCTGGAACGGAATTGCCAGAGCAGCTGGGGCTGCCCCGGGGCGGGTTGGAGCAGCCCGGGATGGTGGAAGGGGCACGAAGGGATGGGATTTAAGGTCATTCCAGCCGTGCTCCACCGTGGCTGCTGCTCTGCTCTCCCTGCAGCTCCTCTCTCCTTCCCCTCGTGCTTTCTCCCCAGCTCAAGGATGGAATCGCTGCACTCCCTCAGCTCCGGGGGCTGCAGCCACCTGGATCTCTATAAATAGGGCTGGAAATGGGCTGTGATTGCACCCGCCGGCTCTGCAGAGGCTCAGGGGGGGCTGGAGCCAAATTCTGGCAGAGTTTGGGCCATCACATCCCTGTGCTCCCAGCCCCGGGCGAGCTGCACACTCCCTGCATAACCCAAGGACTGAGTTATTGCCAGTGTCAATGAGAATTGTCTAAATGGGGTTTTTAATTTGATTTTTAAAGCTGTGCCTTCATGCTCTGCCCTGGTCCCTGCTGTCACACACCCAGGGGGGATCAGCTCCTCCCTCAGCAGCAGCAGGAGCCATTTGGGGCGTGATAATTTAAAAAAATCTGATTAATTTTGCTCCTTTCTGGCAACTCAGGGACCCCGAGGAACTTCTGATCAGCATTGGTTTATTTCTTCACAACATTTCTTTTAATACAGTGATTTTTAGGAAATTGTACTCTTTTTTTTTTTTTTTGACACTTTTGACATTTGTACAGTACAGTGTAACTCTTCCATAAGTAAACTTCACAAAAAAGAGGAGGGGGGGGAAAGGGGGAGGGAAGGAGATGGAATCATGATTGGGGGGGAAACAGAGGGAAATCTGTAAAATAAAGACACAGCGCTCCAGGAGAAATAAATAAAGGGCAGCTCTGTCATGGCTACGGGAATATCCACTTATTCACAGTCTCCACAGAAGCACAGAACTACAGGAACACGAGATCCCAAAGCCCTGGAGCAAACCAGCCCTGCTCACCCCCACAGACTCCCCAAACTGGGGCAGATTCACTCCAGTCAGCTCGGCCTTGCCGATGCATTGAATTCATTTTTTTTCATTTGAAATCTTATTATTTAAATAATAATAATAATAACAGTTCTGTCGTCGTTTGGTTGTGGGGGTGGGGTGTTTTGTTTGTTTTTTTTTTTTTTTTGATGGGTTTTTCTTTTTAAAAGTGATATTCACAAGCAAGGTTTACCACACTGAGAGGAACCAAAAGAACAAAAACCAAAAAAAAAAAAAAAAAAAAAAATCAGAATATATATATATATAATATATATAAATGCACCACCACGGCCACAGCACAGCAGGTCACGCGCACAGCGTCACTTCCTACGCCTATTTACAAGGAATTTCTGTATGTACAAGGAGGAAGACGGCGGGAGCATAAATTAGCATCTATTTATACAAATAAACAAGAGTCAGGAAATATCCATCCAGCTGCAGGGGCAGGGGAGCGGCCACAAAGAGCCCCCTGCACCAGGAGCTCTGGGGGCGAAAGGGGTGGGATGGGTTGGGGAGGGGGATTTGGGGGTCCTGTCACAGCACCCACACGCTGGGAAGGGGGTCCCAGGGTAGGGGGATCCCCAGGACAGGGGGCTCCAGGGCAGGGGGGGGGTCTCCAGGGCAATGGGGTTCTCCAGGAAAGGGGGTCCCAGAGCAGGAAAAAGGGCAGGGGGTCCCAGGACAGGGGGGTCTCCAGGGCAAGAGGTGCCAGGACAGGGGTCCCAGAGCAGGAAAAAGGGTAGGGGGGTCTCCAGGGCACAGGGGGTCTCCAGGAAAGAGGGTTCCAGATAAGGAAAAAGGGCAGGGGGTCCCAGGACAGGGGCATCTCCAGGGCAGGGGTCTCCAGGCCACGGGGTCCCAGGACAGGGGGTCCCAGAGCAGGGAAAAGGGCAGGGGGTACCAGGACAGGGTCCCAGGCCACAGGGGGGGGGGGGGGTCTCCAGGGCAATTGGGGTCTCCAGGAAAGGGGGTCCCAGAGAAGGAAAAAGGGCAGGGGGGTCTCCAGGACAAGGGGTGCCAGGACAGGGTGGGTGGGTTTCACCAGGGGAAATGGGGCTGGGGGTGATGGTTTCTTGACAGTGATTAAAAGCAGAATGAGGGGGGCAGGGGGGAAGTTTTCTACCAGCCCAGGCTTAAAAATAAATTAAGGGGTGGGGGGGGGGCATAGCCTAATGAATTGGGGTGGGGGCTCCTAGAGGGGCCGCAGCCCTTTCGGAGGTATCAGCAGCAAAAGCCCCCGCGGGACCCCCAAGAGGAGGAGCTCGTGGGGGGGGGGGGGGGGTTTGGGGCGCACTGACCGGATTTTGGGGGGGTTTTGGGGGGGTTCTGGGGGGGCTGGCCCCTAGCAGGCACAGTCCTGGTGCGGGGGCGCCTGCTGGTCCGTGAGCTGGGGGCCCTGCTTGGCGCCGGTGACCGCGGGGTCGGCCGTGTCCAGCGACTCGGACATCTTCTCGCAGATGATGTCCACCAGCCTCTCGAAGGTCTGCTTCACGTTGATGTTGTCCTTGGCGCTGGCCTCGAAAAACTCAAACCCTGCGGTGGCGGGAGAGGCGGGGGGGACAGCGTGGAAGGGGACAGAGGGACAAGGGACGCGTCAAAGATCCACGTCAAAGATCCAGCCCTGCGTGGCTCCTCCTCCTCCTCATTCAATATTTAAAGGGTTCGCAACCTGCCCCCACCACCCCCAAAATCCCGTTTTTCCCACCCAAAGAACCCCCCAGATCCTCCCCCCAGCCCCTCACAGAGAGCTGAAGCTGTGCAGTGACTCTGTGGCTTTTCACCAGGTGCCAAGTCACCGCCGGTACCACGGCAGAGCGATTACACGCAGGGAATTAAGCCCTTAATTAAATTAATTGTGAGCTGGCAGGCGTGGTGGGGGGCTCCCCCTCCCCAGCTCACCCAGGTGCTCGGCGAGCTGGCGCCCCTTCTCCGAGGACACCACGCGCTCGTCCTCCATGTCACACTTGTTCCCCACCAGCAGCACCTGCGCGTTGTCCCACGAGTAGGTCTTGATCTGGGTGGACCTTGGGGAGGGAGAGCGGGGTCAGAGGGGCGGGGAGGGGGCGGCCGGGGCGGTGTGGGGTGCCCAGAGCCCCCCGTGGTTCTCACCAGTCCTGCACGGCGTTGAAGGACTCCTCGTTGGTGATGTCGTACATGAGGATGAAGCCCATGGCCCCGCGGTAGTAGGCGGTGGTGATGGTGCGGTACCGCTCCTGCCCCGCCGTGTCCTGGGGGACAGGGGACAGCTGAATGTCACCCCAGGGGTGCGGTGACACCCCCACAGGGGCCCCTCCATGGGGGCAGGTCCGGCCCCTGCCTGGAATTGCCCTGGTGGGGCAGCTCCACACTGAACATCACCCAAATGAGCGTTATCTCATAGTGACCATCACCCCATGGTGACCATCACCCAACCAAGCGTTATCCCATAGTGACCATCACCCACAGTGACCATCACCCAAATGAGCGTTATCCCATAGTGACCATCACCCCACAGTGACCACCACCCTTCACTGACCATCACCCCCACACCAACAATCCATCAGCCCCACCCCTTACTGACCATCACCCCTCACTGACCATCACCCCCACACCACCAATCCATCACTCCCACCACCCCACCCTGACCACCACCCTCACCATCCATCTCCCCACACCACCACCGCCCCCTCCCCACCGCCCCAGCCCAGCCCAGGGCTCTGGGGGCACCGGGGGCTCTCAGTGCTCACCCAGATTTGCAGCTTGATGCGTTTGTCGTTCCTGTAGATGGTCTTGACCTTGAAGTCGATGCCCACGGTGCTGACGAAGGCGGGCGTGAAGGAGTCGTCGGCGTAGCGGAACAGGAAGGAGGTTTTGCCCACGCTGCTGTTGCCGATGATCAGGATCTTGAACATGTAATCGAAGTTCTGGTCCGAGGATTCCTTCTGCCCATAGCGGGAGTCAGTAGCCGACGCCATCTGCAGGGTGGGGAGAGGCCGTGACGGGGCTGGCCCTGCTCGGAGCCGGTTCCCAGCACGGATTTGGGATATTTTGGCTCAGGATGGGCCATGGTGTGGCCAGCAATGGGTCACCCTGCCCTGAAGGGCTCGGAGAGAGAAAGGCCACCTCCTGTCACCTGCAGAGAGGGACCTGCAGTGTGTCCATGGCAAATGTGGGGCACGTGGCCCACGGCGTTTGACACGCCACAGAGATTCACCACGGCCGCCAGGAATTGCTGCGGGTGACAGGAATTGCCACAGCTCTCAGGAACTGATGCGGCCGCCAGGCTTTGCCACGGTTCCCAGGAATTGCCACAGCTCCTAAGAATTGCCACGGCTCTCAGGAATTGCCACGGCTGCCAGGCTTTAACACGGCTCTCAGGAATTGCTGCGGCTCCCAGGAATTGCCGTGGCTGCCAGTATTTGCCGCGGCTCTCAGGATCTGCCTTGTGGCGTTGCGGGTGCGGCCGGGGCGCCGCAGCCTCTCCCGCATCTTCCCGGGGACAAAATGGCACCGGCGGCGGTGCCCGGTGCCCCCGCACGGCGCGGCCAGCGCGGTGACAGGGACCGGGGGGTGGCACGGGGACCCGGGGGGTGGCACAGGGACCCGGGGGGTGACACATGGAGCCGGGGGTGACACACGGATGCCAGGCAAGGGGGCACAGAGGTAGGTGCGCATCCAGGGAGGAGCGGGGGGATGCGGGATGGGGGGCGCAGGAATGGGGTGCTGGGTGCTGATGGGCATTTTGGGGGGCTGCTGGAGGGGGGGTGATAGAGGGGGCTCATGGGGGGTGCAGGGCGATGCAGGGAGGGGGTTCAGGGTGCTGATGGGGGCGTCAGGCTGCGGATGGGGGAATCAGGGTGTGGATTGGGGGATTCAAGGTGTTGATGGCGGGGTTCAGAGTGCTGATGGGGAGGGGGTCACCCCCTGCTCCTCCCCGCAGACCCGACCCCGCTGCACCCACTCGGTCCCCGCCGCACCGAGACCCCCCCCAGGCCCTGCGCAGCCCCCCCCGCGCCGCATCCATCATCATCATCATCCCCCCCCCCCGCCTCCCGCCTCCTCCGCTGCAGCCGCCCCTCCCCTCCCGGTGCCGGGGGGCACACAGGGGGTCTCGGGGGGTCCCGGTGGGGGTGTCGCTGTGGGGGGGTCCCGGTGGGGGTCCCGGTGCTGGGGGGGGGGGTCTCACCTCTGCCGCGCTCGCGCCGCCGCCTCCTCCCCGCAGCGACTGCAGCAGATGCGGAGCCCGGGTGACGTCGGCTGGGGGGAGGGGCTCTTTATGTAAATGAGCCCGGACGTCACGGGCGCGGCCCTGAGGGAGGCGCTGATTGGCTCGGCGGCGCGCTTTGATGGACAGCGGGCGGACGGGGGGGGAGGAGAACCCCCCTCCCGGCGCGGTGGTGGGCGCCGTCGCCCCCTCCGGCCCGCGCAATGGTGCGGTCCGGCCGCGCTCCGCGGGGCGCGGGATGAACCACCCCTGCAACGGTGGGGGTGTAGCGCGAACCATTCCCACTCAGAGGGGGGGACGAGTTTTGACAACCTCCCTGTCGCGACATGGCGAGCTATCGCGACGCCTTCCCTAGGCCTGCAGTGGCGGGCAGGCTGATCCTTGCCGTGCCAGGGCGGCTGGCGCTGAGGCGGGGCTGGTGCGCAGGTGGGCGGCCATGTCCTCCCTCGCCCTGCGGCTCCAGCGGGGATTAGGGCCGGCAGCATATGGCGGCCCGAGGGCAGCGGCACCGCCCTGCCCTGCCCGGGGCCCGGAGCCTCCCGGGCCCTGCCCCGCCCGGGGGCTCCGTGCTCTCCGTGCCCTCCGTGCCCGTGCAGCTCCTGGCCCCTGCCCAGGCTCATCCCGCACCCACAGCCCCGGCAGGACCGAGCCGGATGCGGTGGGCACGGGTGGGCAGCGGGGATGTGGAGCACGGCCCTCAGGGACGGTGGGGTGGCACGGGATGGGTGGCACGGGATGGGGTGGGCGAGCAGGGATGGAACCATGGGATGGACCCATCGATGGGGATGGAACCAGCTGTAGAATGGATCCAGAATTAATTAGGGATGGAACCAGAATTAGGGATGGAGCCAGCCATGGTGATGGACACGGGGCCAGGGGTGGAACCAGCTGTGGGATGGTTCCAGAATTAGGGATGGATCCAGGCTCAGGGATGGATCCAGAATTAGGGATGGATCCAGACTCAGAGATGGAGCCAGAATTAGAGATGGAGCCAGAGCTAGGGACAGATCCAGGCTCATGGCTGAATCCAGGCTGCCGTGCCCATTTTCCTTCACCTTCCCCAGCCAACAGCCCCGCTGCTCTCCTCGTGCTGCAGCCCCCCAGCCAGAAACAGGGATAAAAAGGGCTTTTTCCACCTGCCCCGCTCCAGATGTGTGCTGGATCTGGATTTGAGGCATTTGAGAGCACGGAGCCTCAGCCTGTCCCTACCTGCAGACACAGGGGGACATCCAGCACCCACAGCGATGGCACCGAGCTGCCACCACCCCTGCAGAACCCGGCACTCCCAGAACCCTGGAGAAGGCTGGGCGGGCGAAAAACCATCAACAGCCGAGGTTCCACTGCTGCCAGGGCAGGCAGGGGGCGAGGGCCCCACGTGCCGGGGCAGTGCCCCGGGTGGGGCCGCGTTCGTGGGGATAAATCACCGTGGGCAGCAATGCGGAAGGGCCGGGAGCGGCCTCCGCGCCGCGCCAAGCCGGCGATTAAATATTTACCTTAGCAGGTCGTGTTTGCCAGTGATGGATCGGCGTTTCCAGGGAGGAGCTGCCTTTTGTTCCAGCGCGCAGCCGGGCCCTGCCCGGTGCCCGGCGGGAGACGGGGCCGCCAACCACGGCAGTCCCTGGGGACATTGCCCGCGGCTCCCGTGACACACAGAGGCTCAGGTTAAGGGTGGAACAAACCGGGTTTAATCTCTGGAAGGTGAAGGAAGAATCCCAAAGGACCCTGCCCCAGGCAGGATAACGGAGATGGGGGTGAGGGGTGGTGGCAGCACCCGCCGGGGTCCGAAATGTGAAGTACAAATTGCGTTTGGAGTGATGACAGAGCAGAAATGGAAATTTCCTCCCCCAAAAAATTGTATCTTTCTGCCCCGAAAATGTGTGTGAGCCTCGGGAGGCTCATAGTAAAAAGTGAGCTACAAAAGGCTTTAAAAAGTGAACTTATTCCCCCAAATAAATAAACCACTGAGCCGTGCCCGTGCCTGGGGGTGCCTCGTGCTTGGGGGGGTCACCAGCACAACCTCTGCCCACCTGGTGCCACCACGGGGCTGCCGTCCTGCCAGGGCACACCTGGAAAGTGCTGGAATGCTCCTTCCTGCAGCCCTGTGGGGTGTGATGGCCTCAGGGCTGGGCTGGGCACAGGCTGGGCTGTCCCACGCCCTGTGTGAAGGGACAGGGACCTGTCCCAGGACAAGGCCAGCAGCGTCCCCAGCCCTGTGTGAAGGGACAGGGACCTGTCCCAGGACAAGGCCAGCAGCATCCTCATACCTGTCAGGACCTGCCCGGCTCCCAGATGGGGACACATCCTGGGTGCCCCCGAGTCCCTGCAGTGCCAGTGCTCCCCAGTGTCCCCAGCCCTGCTCAGGGCAGTGCCCAGTCCCACGTCCCCCGGGCCGGTGCCGCTACGTGCCCAGGGACAGGAATGTGACGTTGCCCTCCGTGTCCAGGCACAGCCCCTGGCTGCCCTCGGGCCCTGGCACGGAGCCCCCGCTGCCCCCGTCCTTGGGCAGCGTCCCCTGCAGCGCCCGCCGGTTGTCCACGTCCCCGGGGCCGGGGCACGGGCGCTTGGTGTCGGCAGCCTCCGAGTCATCCGTGCCCGGCGTCTTGGAGCCGCTGTTGTCCTCGTCCAGGGGGCTCTCGGCGCCCTCCGGCTCCGTGTCCGACTCACCCTCCTCCTCCTCCTCTTCCTCCTCCTCCAGCGTCAGCTCGAACTGGAACTTGTCGGCGTTGGCGGGGGACGCGGCGGGCGCCTCGCGAGGAGGAGAGGGGCTGCGCGGGATCATGCTCTGGTACCACTCGCGGTTGTCCTCCAGCGTGTCCAGCAGCTCCTGCGCGTCGGGGTGCACCAGGTCGGCCCAGGTCTCCCACAGCGGGTGGGCGATGAAGTCGATGAATCCCACCTGGGGGGAGGCACAGCTGAGCCCCCTGCCCGGGCCTGGCACCTGCCCTGTCCCCAGGTGTGTCCCTGTGTCCCCAGGTGTGTCCCCAGGTGTGTCCCACCTGGGATTTCTCCACGGAGGCGGTGTGCTTGTCGCACATGGGGCTGATCTCCCTGTACCCCCCATGTCCCCAGGCGTGTCCCCATGTCCCCAGGTGTGTCCCACCTGGGATTTCTCCACGGAGGCGGTGTGCTTGTCGCACATGGGGCTGATCTCCATGCCCTTCTCCCGCTCCCGGTCCCCCTGGTGGAAGAACTCCACCATGATGCGGTCGGTCCACTGCCGGTACAGCTCCAGAGGCTTCGTGGGGTTGCTGAGGTCGGCGCAGTGCACCATGTTCTGCAGGACCTGCGGGCATGGACAGCGTGTCCTCTGTCCCCCAGGGCCACCCGCACTGGGCCACGAACCCGCTTGGCCCCCTTGATGGTTTGGGATGGTGGTGGCACCAAATGGGACATCCCAGCAGGCCAGAGGATGGGCACCTGCAGCGTTGGGAAGGATTGCCCAGGTGTGTCCCCACCTGGATCCGGTCGGAGTAGTTGTCCAGCAGCAGCACGCCCAGGCTGGTCACCTTCTTGGTCTCCACCATGGTCTTCAGATCCGCCAGCAGGTTCATGTGCTTGGACATGTCCGTGGCCAGCACCTGGGCAGGGAGAGGTGGGAAGGGGTCCCAGCCTGGTCCCCCAGCCCAGACCCCACCCTGGGCAGGTGCAGCCCCCCATACCATGTCGATGACCATTTTACGGAGCGTCTGCCTCTGCTTCCTGCTCAGGTTCTGGAAGATGTCACAGTTCTCCTCCTGCAGGAGCTTGAAGCCCACAGCCAGGTGGTGATTCTCCAGCACCGAGGCGTCGTTGTACATCAGGGCCAGCTCTGAGTCTGTGAGACAGCACTGGTCACTCTGGGGTGACCCTGGGGTCCCCCAATATCCCCCAGGTCCATCCCTGAGCCCCAGCTCACTGGTGTTGATGAGGAACTGGTTGGAGACCCCGGGGTGGTCAACGTCATGGATGGCGCTGGCAAAGATGGCAGCCAGGATCTCCAGGTCCGTGAAGACGGCCTAGGAATGGTGGGAACAGCATTGGGCACACGTGCCAGCCCGGCCAGGTGCACCTGGTGGCCTCAGGTGACCGGGAATCACCTCCAGGGCAGGTGTGGAGAGCAGGACGTGCGTGGACTGCGCCACGTCGGCGGCGTGCAGGCTGTTGTGGTAGGCCACGTCGGCGTGGTAGTGATCCTCCAGCGTCAGCATGTAGGTGATGAAGGTGTTGACGGGGATGCGGAAGGTCTTCATCAGGTCCCGTTCCTGCGGGGAGGCGCAGGTGGCTCGTCCCCGTGCGGGCACAGGGACAGGGACACCGCGGTGTGATGCTCACCTGGAAGATGCTGTACATGATGACGGTCAGCGGGCGGTTCCCCGAGTACTCGGCCACTTTGAACACGTCCAGCCCCCACTTGTTGGTGTCCTCCAGCTCCTGGGCAGCAGAGGGACAGAGATCCATGGGGGGCTGCTGCTGGGGACCCCTCGTTCGGGGGGTCACCCCTGCCAGGGCCGTCCCCACGTCCCCACCTTGGCCAGCAGCGCCTCGTGCTCCGTGCGCACCCCGAAGCGCGGGATGCCGGCGGCCGCCAGGCTGGAGCTGTGCTTGAGCTTCCTGACGCCGCTGATCTGGGACATGGGCCGCTTCCTCCGCTCCTTCTCCTTGTCCTTCGCCAGCGCCGAGGGGATCTCCACCTCGTGCTGCTTGTCTGGGGTGGCACGGGCAGGCCAAGTGTCACTGCCGGCACCCCCCCGGGTGACACCGAGGACAGGCACGGGTCACACTGTGACAATTTGGGGCCGCAGAACTTTCCTTCACCCCCACCCACAGGCCATACATCTGCCAGGGGACCCCTGAACACTCCTCGTAGCCCAAACACCCCCAATGCACCAGTATGCACCAGTATGAGCCAGCACTTCCAGCCAGGACAATGCTGTGACGTTTGTGGGACAAATCCCACTGGGACAGCCAGGAAAACGCCCCTGGTCCCCCCATTCCATTCCTCCACAAGAAGAAAGTGGGACCCTCTGCTGGCATCATCCCCGTGGGCACCCCAGCTCTCTGGGGACACAAAGCCCACCCTGCTGCCAGCAGGAGGTGACCCTGGGGTGGGTTCCTCACCCAGGAAGGTGCTGGAGATGTACTCGGACACCTGGTTCCCCGAGCGGCTGGTCTCCGACAGGTGCGACAGCTCCCGGTTCAGCATCCGCTTGAACTGCGGGTGGGTGGCAGGGTCAGGGGCGTGGGGGGCTGGCAGGACATCCCGGGGGGCTCTGGGGTCCCCACGCCCACCAGGGTGACCATGGAAAGGTCCCTCACCTTGTTGGAGGCCATCTCGCTGACCGAGTGCCTGGTCTGCAGCGTCTCCAGCTGGTCCAAGCACCAATCCAGCTCCTCCAGCGTCTCCCTCGAGAGCTTCTGGTGGGCATCTTCTGCTGGGGGCACCCGCCAGCTTGGCAAGGGACTCGCCAGCAGCGCGGCCACCCGGCATGGGGGAGCTGGTGCCACCCCAAACCCGGGGGCTGGCCAGGCTGGGGGGTCCCAGCACCCCCCAAACGGGGCACGGGGGGCACCGGGGGTCGGGCATGGCTGGGCAGCGGGGCTCAGCCTGTCCCAGCAGCCCCCGAGGGGGCACAGGGGGGCACCGGGGGTCGGGCATGGCCGGGCAGCGGGGCTCAGCCCCGGCACGATGTCCCCACGGCCCGGCAGCCCCGGCACGCGGCGTGCCACGCTGTCCCGTGGGGTGACAGCCAGCCCCGGGGGCAGCCGGGCTCCCGCGGGGCCCCGCTCACCGCCGGCCTTTTATTAATGGAAGGTTTGACGTCAACCGGAGCTTTTCCACCGCCGCGGAGGGCGGGAGGAGCTGCCGAAAACCAGACATGGATCCCAAAGGGCAAAGCCGCAGCTCTGCCTCGGCTTGGGGGAGGCGGCTGCACCCCCAGGGCACGGCAGGACACAGCCTGGGGACACGGGGACACGGCCCAAAACCTCCCCGCCACCGTTGCCCCGGTACTCACCGGAGAGGCTGGCCTTGCTCCCCGAGGGCAGGCTGCTGCTCGATCCCCGCCTGTTAAACACGGGGGGCTCAGCAGCTGTGACCCCCAGAGCGGGGTGGGCCGGGGTCCCCACTCGGTGACATCCTCGCCCTCCCACCCCTGCCCGCTCACTTGATGCCAGCGCGCTCCTGCAGGTGGCTCAGGTTGCTGCGGACGGTGCGGAGGCTGGCCAGGACCTGGGGGGCGACAGGGGGCTGGGGTCGGGCTGCGACCCCCCCGGGACCCCCACCCCGCTGCTGGCTGCAGCTCTGTGCCCTCTGTGTCCCCCTGGCACCTACCTGGGCAAAGGGGGTGACGATCATGTCTTCTCCATGCCTGCGGGAGCACAGCGAGCGTGAGCCCCGGGCAGGGCAGGGAAGGGGGTCCCGGGGATGGGGCTGGGGGGCACTCACAGGTCGCTGGCGATGGACGAGTTGCGGGACATGGCTTTGGGGGACAGGTCGTAGTCGCTGTCGGAGCGGTACAGGAAGGACTCGCGGCGCTGGCCGTGCGAGAAGGAGCCCTGCAGGACCAGCCCCGCGCCCGGGCTGGCCTGGGGGTCCAGGGCGCCCCTCCCGGGGGGGCCATTCTCCAGGTCAAAGCTGTGGGGAGAGAGGGGACGGGACTGGCACGGGCACCTCGGCCCCGGGGATGCTGCCGGGTTTGTGGGCTCTCTGTGCCACCATCCCGCTGTGTCCAGCTTGGTGACCCTGCGGTGACAGCGGCGCCCAGTCTGGCCCTGCTGGCACCTGCTGAGAGCGGGCACAGCTCGGTGCACAGGGACCCTCTCAGCTGGCACTTGGGACACTGAGCAGCAGAGCCAGGCTGTCCCGTGTCACCCGGCTGGGACAGCACCCACTGCGCTGAAGCTCCCGGCTCCAGGGACCCCAGGAAGGGCTGGCTCCTGCCTGTCCCTGCCCTACCTGTCACCACGGCCCCGAGTGCTCCAAAGCCTCCATCAGCCCCGTGTGGAGGAGCCGTGTCCCATGGAGGGGACAATATCCCAGCCCCGGCACAGAGCCAGGGGACACCGAAGGACAGAAACCGCCGCAGAAGCCAAGCCCCGGCCCCTGGGGACGCGCTGGCGGCAGCCCAGGGCACCCCAGCCGGAGTCACCTGGCAGCCGTGCGCATCCGGGGGGCACAGGGGACAGCCATGGTGACCCCGCAGTGTCCCCGAGCCGGCCCGGCCGCCTCAGCCACCCTGCCGGCCCCGGGGTCATGGGAAAGGCTGCGCGCAGCGGGGACGCAGCGAGGGCCGCCCCGCGCCTGTCCCCTCCCGCACCGCCACCGCCACCGCCGCCGCCAAACCACCCCAGAGCTCCGGGAAGCGCGGATGCCACCGTGCCGCCGCGTCCCCGGCGTGTCCCAGCACGTACCCGATGCAGGAGTGCCTCCGGGACGGGCACCGGCCGCCCGGCAGCATCGTCCCGCTCCGGCAGCCCCGGCGGCTGTGGCGCGGCCGTGCCCGGCGGCGGCGGTGGCAGTGCCAGCCGGCACCGCGTCACGCCGTCCCGCAGCCCCTTGTTTTCGTGCCTCGGCCGCCCATCCCCGATGGTACCGGCCGCACAAAGCCGCATTGTCCCTCCGACGGCCCCGCGCCCGTTCCCGGCCCCGTGCCACCACCCTGACCCCGGTGCCACCGCGGGGGACTCGGGCCCCTGCCACGGGGTCGGTGCCCGATGAACCCCCCTGGTTTGGGCGTGAATGACCTCGGAGCGGTGTCCGTGCCGGGGGGGCCGCTGTAAACAGCGGCTGCGGCTGCCGAGGAGGGATGTGCTGAGCCCCGCGGCGCCCCAAAACCGAGCCCGCGGAGCTCCGAGGCGGGGAGGGCACGGAGGAGCCGCGGTGGTTGCGCCGGTGCCTTGATTTGGGGGCCAAAGTCCCCTCTGTCCCCTCCGGGGTCCCTGCCACCAGCGCGTCCGCGCTCAGCCCCGCTCCCCCTGACCACGAGGGGACACCGCCGTCCCCTCCGCGTCCCCACAGCCCCGAGGACGTGCCACAGCCCCGGGGGGAGCCTCGTCCCCTCACCCGGCGGCAGCACAGGCCGGTGCCACCCCTCCAGCGCGCCCCCCTTACCAGAGGGGATGCGCCACGGTGAAGCGCCGCTGCAGGCGGATGCTCTGGTTCATCAGGAGCTTCCTGAAGAGCACGGGAGAATTGCGGGGGGACGTGGCCGGAGAAGCCCCCGGGGAGCGGGGCGCGGCGGGCAGCATGGCCCGGCTCAGGGACCCCCGCTCGGCCCCGGTGCGGAGCGGGAAGAGCGCGGCCGTCCCGGCCCCGGCGGCCCCGGGAAAGTTTCCATCCCCCTCCCGCCCCGCGCCTGGGAAATTAAACAACTGTCTGGCTCCGGCGGCCGCGCACGGAGCCGGGCCCCCCCCGGTGTGCCTGCGGGCCGGGCACGTGGCCCCTCGCTGGCCCGGTGCCACCGGCCACCCTGCCGGCCCCGGGGCGGCCGCTGCTCCCGAAAGGGCAGGGGGGCTCTGCCCGGGGACGCGGCAAAACGGCCCGAGAAGCACCCGGGGAGCCACGGAGGGACACGGCTGAGCACGGAGCGTCCCAGTGTGGTGTGACACGGTGCCACCGAGGGACACAAGTGAGTCTGGAGCCTCCCTGACGCGCGGTGTGGCTGTGACACGGTGACACTGAGAGACATAATTGAGTCTGGAGCATCCCCGACACACGGTGTGGCAGTGCCATGGTGCCACGGAGGGACACAAGTGACTCTGGAGCATCCCCAACACACGGTGTGGCAGTGCCATGGTGCCACGGAGGGACACAAGTGACTCTGGAGCATCTCCAACAGGCGGTGTGGCTGTGCCATGGTGCCACCAAGGGACATGGCTCAGTCTGGAGCATCCTGGACGTGCAATGTGGCTGTGACACAGTGACACTGAGGGACATGGCTGAGCACGGAGCATCCCCGACACACGGCGTGGCTGTGACACGGTGCCACGGAGGGACACAAGTGAGTCTGGAGCATCCTGAACTCGCAGTGTGGCAGTGCCATGGTGCCACTGAGTCTGGAGCATCCCTGACACACAGTGTGGCTGTGACACAGTGACACTGAGGGACACAATTGAGTCTGGAGCATCCCCGACACACGGTGTGGCAGTGCCATGGTGCCACGGAGGGACACAAGTGACTCTGGAGCATCCCCAACACGCGGTGTGGCAGTGCCACGGTGCCACCAAGGGACACAGCTGAGCTCGGAGCATCCCAGCTGCGTGCTGTGGACGCGCCACGGTGCCACCGAGGGACCTGTGAGAGCCAAAGCCACCCCACACCGTGTCCCAGCCCCTCCGTGGTGCCGTCCCCTCCTGGAGCCACCCCCGAGCAGGGTGAGGTGCAGCTGGTGGCAGTGACGCTGTGGGGCACCCGCTGTGAGGTGGCCGTGGGAGGTGGCACCTGCCCAGCCCGACGCAGCAGGACGCGGCTCCCGGCTGTTCCCGATGGCCACAAAAATACCCAGCAGGTGGCAGGGAGCCAGGAGGGACAGCGACAGAGCCCCCTGCCAGAGGGGGACCCCAAAACCAACGGGAAAGGGGCCCTGGAAGGGTCACCTTGGCTTGTCCGTGGGGACATGAGCACAGAGGGGTGTGGGACAGGGACATGAGGGGATGTGGGACACAGGGAAGAGCCCCCCGTGCTGGGCTGGCCGCAGCACAGCCGGTCCCCGTGCCCAGGACAGCCAGTCCTTATCGCGGTGTCGCTGTCCCCACGTGTCTGTGCAGGACAAGTGACACCAGAGCCGTGTCCCTCGGCTGTGCCAGCTCCTCGCTGTCCCCACAAGCCGGGCTGGGAGAGGCACGGGACAGGGGGAACGGCCCAAAAATAGCCCTGGAGCGGCACGGCCGGGCCCGAGCCACCGCGGGAGGGAGCGAGGTCACCTCGGGCAGGGCCAGGCCGGGGGTGGCTCTGGCTGGGACACGGGACGGGGACAGGGATGGGTGGTGGGGGTGGCAGGGACGGACGGGGATCACAATGCACATCCCGGGGCCGGCACGGCGGGGTCGGTGACAGAGGAGTTTGTCCCCAGCCCACCGGGTGCTCTGCCCCGGTGCCGCTGTCCGGCCGCCGGTGCTGAACCCGGGAGCGTCCCCCGCCAGCCGCGCCCTGCCCGGTAACCCGCTCCCGGTGCCACCGGGGCATCGCCTCCCCGCTCCCCGTGCCGCCCTTACCGGGGGGGCTCGGACTCATCGCCGCTGCTGGGGCCGCTCTCCTCGATGGTGAACACCACCCGGGCAGCCTCGGGCTCGGGGGCTCGGGCCGCCTCCGCCAACCGGCAGCCCAGCGGCGGCAGCAGCGGGGTCCCGGAGAAACGCCGGCGCACGGCGCCCACCGCCGCTCCCGGGCCCGGGCCCGACGGGGCGGCCTCGGCGGGATCGCGGCAGCGCTGCCGGGAGACGGAGCCGCGGTGAGGGGCGCGGGGGGCGGCACCGGGGGGGGGGTCCCTGCTGATCCCGGCCCGGGGGTCCCGCCCGGGCAGCGCCCCCCGCCCCCCCGGTACCGAGCGCCGGTAGCGCGCCGGCGCCCCCTGGCGGACACGGTGCGGCGCTGCAGGCGGGGGTACCGGGGGTAGCTGGGCCGGGGGGCACCGGGAAAGGCACAGCCGGGGCACCGGGAGCGGGCCCGCCCGCAGCGCACCGAGCCACCGGGGCTCCCTCCCTCCTCATCCTCCTCCTCCCGCTCCCGCCGCCACCGGAGAGGACCCCCCTGAGTTCCCCCGGGACCCCGCCGGAAAAACCCCCGGAGCCGGCGCGCAATTACGCAGAGGTGAATAATAATTAACCGCCCATTAAGGGGATAATTAACTCCCGCTCAGCGCCGCCAGCCCGGTTATTGCTGCCCGGGGGCCCGGCGCTGGGACGCTCATACCGGGGACACCCCTCGCCCCCCGGGACACCCCTCGCCCCGCCGGTGGCCCCGGTGCCGCTCTCACCTCCGCGCCGAGGAAGGGCAGCGCCGTCCGGCTCCGTCTCATCGCCGTCCCTGCGGGGGGAGCTCCGGTGCCGCGGCCGGGAGGGGCTCAGCGGCGGGGACCCCCCTCCCGCGGCTGGGGACACCCCGGGGCCACCGCGGGGCCGGGACGCGCGGGCTCCTCCCCGCCGTGATTTACGGCCACCGGGGCTCGGCCGGGCTCAGCCCCCACCTCGGGTTTCGGGAGCCCCCCGCCCCACTCCCGCTGCTCCCGTGGGCTGCGTGGGGACAGCGACAAGGATTTGCGGTCACGGGGGGCGACCCCCGGCCCGCAGCACCCGCCAAGTCACGGACCCACCGGTGGCACGTTAATGATCCGGCCCGGACACCCGCCGCCCACCGCCCCCGAGCACCGGGGCGCACCCGCACCGATCCCCCGGGATCCGCCGGCACCGGCAGCGGCCTCATCCCCATCCCCGGCCCCGCCGATGCCCGGCACGGGGGTCCCCGGCGGCCGCGGCCCCCCGGCCCCGCCCGCAGCCCCGTACCGGTGCCCGGTCCTCGCGGCGAGCGCGGCCCCGGCCGAGTGCAGCGGAGCAGAAGGAAAGCGACGTGCGTGCCTGGCCGCTCGCTCCCTCCCTCCCGTCGCACCTCGCCGGGGGGGCTGCGCGGGCCCCGCACCCCCGGCGGCACCGCCGCACCCCCGGTACGCGCCCCCCGCACCCGGTACCCGCCCCGCCGCACCGGGAACACCCCGAAAGCGGCCGGGGCATCCCCCGGTACCGGGGGGTTTCCCGGGCGGGCTGCAGAGCACACGGCAGACGGGAAGGCAGAGGCGGGAGCGGCTCCTTTATTGAGCAGCGCGGGGGCTGCACCGGGGGCTCAGCTGGGGGTGGGCACAGGGGACCCCTCGGTCACTTTGCTCTGGGGAAAAAGAGAAAGAGAGCGCGGTGAGCGCCCGCGCCCGGAGCCGCTGCCCCCTCCCCAAATCCCCCCACGCACCATGGGCACCTCATCCAGGTGCTGGAACGGGGGCGTCCCGCGCCGGGCCCGCCGCACCAGCAGCGCGGCCACCGCCGCCAGCAGCACGGACACGGCCAGGGAGAGCACAGCGACCACGGCAGGGCTCAGCTCGGTGGGGTGCTGCTCTGTGGGGCGAGATGGGCACCCCGTTATTCCCCCTGGCACCCTGTCATTCCCCTTGGCATCCCGTTATTCCCCCTGGCACCCCGTTATTCCCCCTGGCACCCCGTTATTTCTCCTCCTGGCATCCCGTTATTCCCCCCTACCACTCCATTATTCCCCCTGGCACCCCGTTATTCCCTCCTGGCATTCCATTCTTCACCCTGACACCATGTTTTTCCCCCTGGCACCCCGTTATTCCCCTGGCACCCCGTTATTTCCCCCCACTGAGACTCATGCCCGGCCTCCAAGCGCCACGGAGAAAGAAGTGGCTCAATTCTGGCTCCAGCCACCCACCTGCCACCACCCCACCCATCACAGAGCTGGCACAGCTCCTGTGTCCCCTCCTGACCCCCCCTGGCACTGGGGGACAAAAGGGGAGCCCTCAACAACCCCCCCAAGGAGGGGGGAGCAGCCAGGGGGGCTCTGGGCTCATTGTGGCACCTGCACCCGCCCCAAGTGGGGGATCCAGGGGGGCCCACGGCCATTCCCAAGCCCCCCAGTGCCCCCCAGGCTGGCTCTCACTGGAGCTCCCAGGGGCTGCTGTCCCTCTGGAGCTGCTGGTGACGCTGCTGGTGACACTGCTGGTGACACTGCTGGTGACACTGCTGGTGCTCACGGGGGCTGTGTGGGGAGAGGCGGGCCCAGAGGGGCTGGGTGAGGAGGGGGCTGGGCTGGATGGACGCTCTGTGGGTCTGGACACATTCGGGTGGGATGGAGGTGGTGCTGTGGTGGCGTTGGATGAGGGTGTCCTGGCTGAAGATGGTGCTGTGGTGGTGTTGGATGGAGGTAATGGAGGTGTTGATTTTGAAACATTGCTTGGAGTTGTTGGTGTGGTGGTGTTGGATGGAGACGATGCAAACGGTGTTGATCTCGAGGTGTTGGATGGAGTTGGTGTGGTGGTGCTGGATGCAGAAGATGATGGAGATGGTGTTGATCTCGAGGTGTTGGATGGAGATAATGCAGGTGTTGATCTCGAGGTGTTGGATGGAGTTGTTGGTGTGGTGGTGCTGGATGGAGACAATGGAGGTGTTGATCCCGAGCTACTGGATGGAGATGGTGGAGATGGTTTTGATCCCAAGGTACTGGACGTTTCAGGTGTGGTGGTGCTGGATGGAGATGATGGAGATGGTTTTGATCCCAAGGTACTGGATGTTTCAGGTGTGGTGGTGCTGGATGAAGATGATGGAGGTGTTGATCCCGAGGTGCTGGGTGGGGTTGGTGCTGTGGTTTGGTTGGGTGGAGCTGCTCCCAAATCAGGCCCAGATGAATTCACACTCTGAGTGCCCAGGCTGGTGGCTGTAGGGGACAGAGATGGTGGCACGGCTGTCCCTGAGCTGTTCTGAGACACTGTGGGGACAGGATCGGTGCCAGCCCTCGGAGGAGGAGGGAGCTGCTGAGCAAGCACAAGGCAGGACCTGGCAGGACCTGGCAGGGCAGCAGCCCCTGCCCCACCTCCGGCCTCACAGGGATCATTCCCAGCTGGTTTGGATCACACAGAAATCTGGGACTGAGCCAGCACCGAACCCCAGAACCCAGAATCAGAGCGAGCCCCCCGAGCTGTGGTGGCACGGGCACAGCACTGCTGGGCACAGGCAGGGCAGCGTGGCAGTGCCAGGGCACGGGGACACGTGCTGACCCAGACCTGGTGGCACCCACCGGGCACCCTCAGGGCCAGGGACACCCTCAGGGCCAGGTGTGGCAGGGACTCTCCCGTGGCCACGTGGGACAGAGCAGGTTTGCCTGGCAGCGCTGGCAGTGCCCCTTATCTGCCCGAACCCTGTTTGCACAACAGGAGGAGCAAGTCCAGGCTGGCCCCGGGGGGACACCGGGCAGAAATGCCCCGTGGCAGGGCCAGCACCAGGGGCACAGCGTGCCTGGGGGTCCCCACGGCTGCCAGCCTCGCTGGGATGGGCTGTCACCGTCTGCCACCCTGTGCCAGGATGGCACGGATCCCGTGTGTGCCAGGATGGGTGAGCGAGGCCCCTCGGGGTGCGGGGAGGGTATGGGGGGCCCAGGCTGGGAACGGGGGCCCACGGTGGCCCGGGATACCGGGGAGCCCTTTGCCCCGGGAGCGCTGATGCGGTGCCAGGGTACCCGTGCCAGGAGCAGCCGGTTCGGCAGCCCGTGGTCCGGGAGGGGCACGGCGCTCCAGTGCAGCCCCCCGGTGAGCCCAGCCCCGGAGGGGACACGGAACCCCCCCAGTGCCCCACTGGAGACCGCTACACGTGGAGACCTCCCCGAAGCACCTGGAACCGGGCGGGGAGAGGCCCCAGACGCACCCACCGCCGGTACCGGGAAGCGCCCAGCCCCCGGTGCCGCCTCTCCCCCGTGCCCCGGGACCGCGCGGACCCTCCCCGTGCCCGGTACCTGCGGCAGCGAGCAGGGCAGCGGCGCAGCAGAGCAGGCGGAGCGCGCCCCGGGCCATCCCGCCCGGTGCCGGTGCCGCTCCCGCCGCCTTTACCCGCCCCGTGGGCGGCGGGAGCGCCCCCTGTCGGTACCGGGCGGCACCGCAGCGCCGGGACCCCGCGGGCACCGGGAGAGCCCCCCCAATTCCCCCCCCCCCCCATCCCGGCCGCTTCCCCCGCCCACCTCCCACGGCAGGACCGGGAAACGGCCCCGGTACCGGGAGCCAGCCCTGCCGTGATCTCCGCGGGCACGTGCGGACACCGGGAAGCGGGCACAAAGGGATCGGGGCACGTGGGGACACCGGGATGTGGGGACTGGGGACAAAGGGATCTGGGAAAGTGGCGGCATCGGGATACCGGAACGCTGAACCGTGGGAATGCGGGGACAAAGGGACCATCACGATGCGGGGACAATGGGACCGGGGACATGAGGCTGCGGGGATTTGGGGACACGGGGATCTGGTGCCACGGGGCACTGAGGGCACGGGGCCGGACAGGTGCTGCCCCGCCCGTCCTCGCTCCGGAGCGAGCGGCACATCCGGGGCGCAGCAGCTCAACCGCGCCGGGACGGCGCCGCTTCCGCGCGGCGGGGACGGGACGGGACGGCGCTTCCTCCGGGAAACCGCAGCCGGCTGGCACCGCGTCCCGGGAGCCACCCACGGCACGGCACGGCACGGCACCGAGCGTGGAGTCCCCGGGGAGCCCCCCAGAGCACGGCCCGGGGCTGAACGATCCCCGGGGAGGCCCCCAGGGCACGGCACCGAGCATGGGGTCCCCGGGGAGCCCCCCAGAGCAGGGTAGCCAGGCACCCCACGCTCTCGCACAGCCGGCTCCCGGGGAGATCCTACTGCTGGAGCTGCCGGAGCAGCGTCCCCAGGACACGGGCCCGGTGCGGCTCTCCCCGGGCTGGGGCCCCGCAGGTGGGGAAGGCCGGGGAGGAGCCTGAGCGGTGCCGGGAAGCCCGAGGCTGTTGCCGAAGCCGGGGAGGAGCAGGGCAGGCCCGGCCTCGCTGGGCGCATCGGGGTGACCCCCGGGGGCCCGGACAGGGGGGTGCTGGTGAACCTCCCAACACGGAGAGGGTGCGGCAGGGCAGAGCCACAGCCAGGACCTGCACTGGGGTCCCCTCGCCCACCTCCTCACGCATGGGGACCTTTCAGCCCCAGGGGAGCCAAAATACACCCCCATATCCCCCCCAAGAGAGCCCAAATAACCCCACACCCCCGCAACACCCCAAGCCTTCACCACCCCCTCGCCACAACACCCCCTCCCCAATAACCACAGCCCCACGGGCCCCCTCGCCCTCCACCCTCTCCAGTGACTCCCAGAGCCTCCTGGCCAGCCCTGAGGGGTCTCACTCCCCCATCGCCCCCCAGAACTCCCCGATCCCCCCGGGGCCGTTCCCCCCCAGCCCAAGATGGCACCGGCCGCGCCACTTCCTGCCCGCGCCGCCCCTTCCCGTCCCTTCCCGGGCGCAGCAAACAGCCACAGGCCAACTCTCCGTGTCGCGGGGCTTTACTGGGACCTCACTGGAATGTGTGGGGCGCGGAGGGGCCCGGGGGGGGCGGCCCGAGCCCCTCTCAGTCCGTGCGCGGCGGGGAACCCCCCCGGCCGCTCCCTCCTCCGCGGGCAGCGGGGCGTGCTCGGGGCCCGCCGTCCGGAGCCGGTCCCGGTTCTCTCCCCTCAGAGCCCTCGGTCCGTGTCCGGGGAGATGGAGGGCGATCATCGCTCTTCTTCCTCTCCTCGGGACCCCTCAGTCCGTGCCCGGGTTAAGGCGGGCGCTTCCCCCGTTCCCCTCAGTCCGTGCCCGGGACCCCTCGGTCCTCTCGGTCCGTTCCCGGGACAGAGCGGGCGCTTGCCCCGCTCCCCTCAGTCCGTTCCCGGGACCCCTCGGTCCGTTCCCGGGGCTCGATGAGCGCTTCCCCCGCTCCCCTCGGTCCATGGCCGGGACAGGGCGGGCGCTCCCCCGGGACCCCTCGGTCCGTGCCCGGGCTGGGGCCCGCCCGGGGTCAGTAGGCCGGCACCTGGTGCTGGTGCTGGGGCAGGAGCTGGCAGCCGCTGTTGACGTGGCTGAGCACCTTCTGCTTGAGCTGGGCAACCTGCTCGCGGAGCAGGCTGGCGGTGGAGGCGAGCTCCGTGTTCTGGCTCTTGAGGCTCTTCACCTTCTCCTCCAGCCGGGAGATCCGCTCCAGCTTCCTCTTGCGGCACTTGGAGGCGGCGATGCGGTTCCTCAGCCGCTTCCGTTCCGCCTTGATGCGCTCCTGCGTGTCCATGTCGATGGGGGACAGCGGGGGGCTCTCCCCGAAGCTCGGCACCTCCGGCACGATCTGCGGCTCGTCCTTTAGCGGCGGCGGGGGCGGCGGCGGAGGCAGCCGCGGCGGCGGCGCCGCGAACGGGCCGGGGTCGGCGGCGTAGCTGACGGCCGGGTAGGTGCTGAGGTTGGCGTAGACCGGCGGCTCCGGGGCCATCCCGGCGGCGGGCAGCTCGCCCGCGCCGCCGCTTCCTCCCCCGCCGCCGCCGCCCGCGCCGCCGCCGCTCCCCGCCGCGCCGCCGCCCAGCTGGTTCTGCTTGTGCAAGTCCTCCAGCGCCTTGACGAAACCCTCGGCGAACTCCTGCTCCTCGGAGGCCGCCGCTTTGGAGTAGAGGAACTGGCCGCTGGTCGGGGTGGTGGTGACCAGCCCGTTGGACTGGATGATGAGCCGCTCCAGCTCCGGGGACGCCAGCTTCAGCAGCCCCAGCTCGGCCGAGCCCAGCAGCCCCGCCGCCTCGCCGCTGGCCGCGCCGGGGGCTTTCAGCGCCGCCGCCACCTGTTCCGGTAAGGCCATCCCGAGCGCGTCCTTCTTCATCATGCTGCCGCCGGGGAAAGGCAGGAGGAGCCCGTTGCTGCCGGAGGACGGAGCGAAGCCGCTGCCGAGGCCGCTCAACACATCATCATGGTAGAAGGGTGTTTCCATCCTCCTCCCCCGCCCGGCTGCGGGGGAAACGGCGCCGGGGCGGGGGGAGGACCGGGGCGAGCGCGGGGCGGGGAGGGCGGGGGGAGGCGCCCGGTGCGCACCGGCCGCGGCCCCGCTCCTGCGCGCGCGCACACGGCACTGCCGCCGCCGCGCGCCCCGCGCCGCGTTAAATAGGCGGCGCCGCCGCGGTGACCTCACCGCGTCGAGTCCCCATTGGCTGCAGATGACGTCCTCGCCCGCCCTAGTTTGCATACGGGGCGTGGCCTTGTCCCCGCGGAGGCGGCGCCCCGCCCCGTGCCGGCCCTGCCCCGGCCCCGTCGCCGCGGCGACCGGCGGGTAAACGGGACAACAGCGCGCGGGGCCCTGGGATGACGTCAGCGCGGGGGAGGGGCCGTCACGTGGCCCCGCGGCGCGCGCCCCGCCGGGGCTGATGGGCACAAAGGGAGGGGCGGGAACCGGGCACGGGAACGGGAACTGGGCACGGGAACGGGACGGGGCACCGGGAACGGGACAGGGCACCGGGAACGGGAACTGGGCACGGGAACGGGACAGGCACTGGGAACAGGGCACGGGGCACCGGGAACCGGGTACGGGTACGGCACAGGGCACCGGGAACTGGCTACTGGGAATCGGGAACTGGGCACGGAAACCAGGCACTGGGAGTAGGAATGGGAACCGGGCATGGGAATTGGCAACTGGGACCGGGCACAGGAACCGGTCACCTGGCACTGGACTCCCGGTACCGGCACCACAACTGGCCCTGGCATGGGCAGTGGGCACTGACTCAGTCACTGGTACCGGGCACTGGCACCGAGGCGGACCCCGGCTGTAAAAAGGGCACGACAAACAAATAATAAATAAAAGAGCACACCGGGCCAGGCACCGCCACGGGACCTCACGGGAACCCCGGGGGACAGCCAGGCCACCGCCCGTGGGGGTCAGCCCGGGACAGGCCGCTGGCACGGCAGGGTTTGTGCGGCTGCACCGTTCCCGCATGTCCCCACACCTCCCGTGGCACCGGGGTTCACCCGGGAACAGCCGCTCCCTCCGGTTCACCGGGGAGCGGGGGGGGGGGTTCCACCATCCCCGCACCGCGGGTCAGCCAGGGGCACAACGAGCCCGGTGCGGGCGGCACCGGGGAGGGAGTTAACGGCGGCGGCGGCGGACGTCACGGCGGGCCAAGCCCGCGGGCGGCTGAGGGGGCGGATCGGCGTCAGCGCTTGACGTCACCGGCGCGGGGGGAGGCAGCGCCGGTAGCCGCCGATAACCCCCCCCCCCCCCACCGGGCAGGATGCGGCCCCCGCGCCGCCGGGAGCGCGGGCACGCGCGGGGCCCCGGGACAGCGGGGCGGGTGACGCCGAGCCCGCGCTAATTGCGGCCAGATGCTGCCCGGGCCGCGCTAACGACGGCGATAAATCAGCGGCGTCAGCGCCGCGGGCGTGGGGGGACTCGGGGGACACCGCGGGGCCCCGGTTCTGCCGGTGCCGGGAGCTCCCGCCCCGGTGTGTCCGTGCTGCCCGCGGGGACGGTATGGCACGGCACGGCACAGCACGGCCCTGGCGGCAGGGGACACGGGGGACACCCGGGACAGCGCTCGGGGCTGGCACACGCGGTGCTGGCGCTGGGGAAACTGAGGCACGACTGAGAGAACAACTGCGATCTCCCTTCCTCCCTCCCAACAGCTGCTGTTAATTAAAGCCCGAATAAACGCGGTTTGTTACATCTCAGCAGGGACAGAGCAGGGCGGACACGGCTCGGTGTGCCCCGCTGTCCCGAGCCGGTGGCGGTGCCAGGCCCGGTGTCCTCGCCGGTGAAGCCGCCGTTCCCCTTTCCGCTCCCAACCCCTCATTAGGGGCGCGGCCGGGCCGGACCGGCAGGTTCAGACTTTCCGTCCCGGCCAAACCCGGCGGGCGAGGGACAGCGAGGCCAAAACCCTCCCCTTGTCCCTGTCCCCATCCCCGCTCGGGGTCCCCAGCCTGGGGACACACCTCGGGCACCGGGACACCCCACGGAAAGCGGGGCACGCAGAACCGGCTTGGGCGGGCGGCGCTTTCACGGTTCCACCGGGGAACCGACCGGCCCCGGGGCCTCCCGGTGCCCAGGGACGGGAGCCGCGAACCGGACACCGGCACAGCCCCGCCGGGGCAGCGGCACCCGGGGCTTGTCCTGCCGTGTCCCCCTCTGCCACCACCGCTGCTCATCCTGTCCCCAAAGCGAGACCCCGATGCCGGCGGCTTAATTTCCCTAATGAGCGTTTAATGAGGGGCGTGAATCAGTGACCCCTTCCGCCCGCAGAGCCGCGGGGACGGCCCGAGCTGGTGGCACCAGTGCTGGCAGTGCCACCGTCCCCACTGCTGGGTGCCCAAAGCCGCTCAGAGCCCTCGGTGTCCTGCCACCTGGATTTACCCTGGAGCAAGGCCACGGCCACCAGAGCATCCTCAGGGCTCCTGCTGTCCCCACCAGGGCTCCAACAGTGCCACCAGCACCATTCCCTGTGTGCCACCAGCTCCAGGGCACCAGGGGTGCCTGATCCTGCACACTGAGTGGTGCCCAGGGACTACCAGGGATGCCAAGCTGCCCCTGGAAAGGGAACAAGCAGGGTTTGCACCCCAGGATTGGCACAAGCCCCCCCTGGGAAAGGGAACAAGCAGGGTTTGCACCCCAGCACTGGCACGGCAGGCTCTGGAAAGGGGAACAAGCAGGGTTTGCCCCCCAGGATTGGCACAAGCCCCCCCTGGGAAAGGGAACAAGCAGGGTTTGCCCCCCAGGATTGGCACGAACCCCCCTGGGAAAGGGAACAAGCAGGGTTTGCCCCCCAGGATTGGCACGAACCCCCCTGGGAAAGGGAACAAGCAGGGTTTGCCCCCCAGCACTGGCACGGCAGGCCCTGGAAAGGGAACAAGCAGGGTTTGCCCCCCAGCACTGGCACAGCAGGCTCTGGAAAGGGGAACAAGCAGGGTTTGCCCCCCAGCACTGGCACGGCAGGCTCTGGGCACGCAGGGGAAGCTGCCTCTTAGTCATTGCCACAGGCAGGGACAGAGGAACCGAGCCGGGAAAACAAGAAGTCACAGCTGCCACCACCGCCTGTCCCCAAACCTGCCCTGTCCCCGAGGAACCCCCAGGGGCCTCCCACAACCAAAAACAAGAATTAAAAAAAAAAAAAAAAGGAAAAAAAAGAAAAAAAACCCAGAAAGAAAGAGAGAAAGAAAACAGATTTAAAAAGGAAAAAGGAGGAGGAGGAGGAGGGTTTGACGTGTATTTTTAGTTGCTTAGCACAGCCCTGAAGTATTTCGGCAGCCACTCCCTCCGCGTCGCTGGTGTGTAACTATTCCTGTGCTGCCTCCTGGCAGGGCTCAGCAGCTCTGAGTCACCGTGGGGCACTCAGAGACACCAACCCGGGGCTGCCACCATCTCCAGAGCCCCCCAATACCCCGGGAAGGGTTTCCAGGGCGGCCTTTGCTGGGCCTTTCCGTGGGGACGCGCTGGCCCTGCCAGGCTCTGCGCCCACCCACGCCCGCAGCCAGCCTCAGACTTTTCCTCCTCCTCCTCCTCCTCCTCTCTGCTTGTTGCTTTTATCTCGCTCCTCCCTGGTTTGTTACAATTTTTTTTTTTTAGTTTTGTTTTCAGCCACGGGGCAGTGACAGCTCCCAGATGTGGATTTTTGGGGCAGAAAAGCCCAAAGTGATCAATGCCCTTCCACAGAGCCATCTGCCACCCAGCTGCCCTTCGTGGGGGCACAAAAATATTGAAAAAGGAAAAAGGGGGAAGCAGGCAGGGAATGCTGCTGAAGTGGGGTAATTAAACAAATGCAGAACTTAACGAGCTCCATCGCCTGACCCCAGAGCTTGGCCAGGAGATAAGCAGCGCTTGGAGGACTCTCCCCGTTGCTGCAGGGAGCATTTCTGGTGCCAGAAAATCCCAGCAGGGCTGGAGCCGCTTCCCTTTGCAGCAGGGAAGCCACAGCACAGGGATCCAGAGGGAGGGAGCAGGTCGGGGAGGGAAAGTCTGACACAGCCTGGGCTTTGTTGAAATGCCACAGGAGTTTTCCAGCAGGGAGGACACATCAGCCCATCCCTGGAACTGGATGAGTGCTGCTCACGGCCTCAGCAAGAACAGCTCCATGGCTGGTGTTGGAAATGGAATATTTGGGATTTATCCCCGATTCCAGGGCTCAGGGAAGGGCTCTGGGCCAGGCAGGGCCCAGCAGCATCACAGACGCACACAGAGAGAGAGGCTGGAGATTTATTCTCACTCACCACTGTGCCCAGTGCTACAAACATTAAAAAAATAACTCTATAAAAGCAAGTTCTTCGCTCCTTTCCAGTACAGCGGCGATGGCAGAGCCTCCAACACGAGAACCAGTTGTACAAACCCCAAACCTGCTCGAGACAAGTCACAATACCAGCTTTCCCCCCCAAAATTCAGCTGCTCCATCCATGCAGAGGGGCCGAGGCACACCCAGAGCCGTTCCTCTCCCCCTGGGATCAGCCAGGACGTTCTGAGGGTGTGTTTTGCTGATGGAAGACTGCAGTGACCTGCCCTGGGAATCCCCAGGAGTTTTCTGGGGCTGCAGGAGGGACACGCTCACACGCTGTGCCCCAGGGAGGACAATTGAGGGCTGGGGGAGGAAGCGACAGGTACAGCCAGCCAGGTCAACCACCAGCTGCCGATGGAAGAAATCGGGGTGGGAAATATTGTCACAGCAGAAGGGAGAGAGTTTTCAAAAGTAAATCCATGGAAATCAACTCAAATTGATGTTTCAAAAAAAAAAAAATTTAAATCCCCCACCAGGAATAAGGGGTGCACCAGCCTCATGCAAAAGAAAAAAAAAAACAAAACAAACCAAAACCCACAGGAAAAAACCCCTGTTCATTTGAAGGAAACTTCCGACCTGAAGTCAAATTAGCAATGAACTAATTGGGAAATGCTCGTTTGTCACAAAGCTCTCCTGGGAACAAGCCTTGAAGGTTCATCCCTCCTTGGAGGCACTGGAGGAACAGAACTCACTGGCCAGGAGAAGAAAAGCAAAGCTTCAGTGTTTGTTGGTTTAAAAAACCCCAAACTTTTAGGACTATTCATATTCAGACACAACATCCTCAAGTTCAGTGTTTTTAAACCAAAACACATCTGTTACAAACAAAACAACTTTCCCAAGTTTCAAGTATTTAAAAAAATAATAATAATCCAAGCGATCCAGAAAGTGTTTGCCTTCATACTGGTACTTCTGAACAGGGGAATATTTTAAATTAAACCTGGTAAGGCTGAAAAATTCACTCTCAGGAGAAGGCAGAACCTCGCTCCTTAACCATGAACCGAATTTTTAAAAATATTTCCAATGATTTGCTGGCTACAAGGAGGGAAAGCTCCTTGTAAAGAGGAGCACGATTTGGGCTCTGGTTCTGGTGGAGGGGTGGCACAGGGAGCGTTTGGGGACAGCCCTGAGGTGACAAAAGCCAGAGCGTCCCTGCCCTCACTGCTTGGCTGATTGCCTGCCCGGCTTCTTCTCCTGCTGGCCTCTTCCACTGCCTGGAATTCCTCGGCCACGGCCCCCAAACACACCTGTGGGGCACAAAGGGACAGGTATCAGCACCAGCAATGCCTCACAGCCTCGCCCAGCCACGTCTCACCCCAAAAACCCGCTTATTCTGGAGTCTCAGGAGCAGAAATGTGGCTTTTTGACTTCTCCTTTTGCAGCCCCAGACCTTTGTTTAGGAGGTGCACACACTCATCCCCATCTCAGCAAGTTCAGCAGCACCTCCCTGGCGTGTCCATCTCGTGATTAATGATGATCTCGTGGTAAATTGAGGTTTCTTCCCCAAGAATGGAACCAGGGAAGCAACAGATGTAAAATCGCCCAGCCCTGAGATTTTGGGATGAGATTTATCCCCAAAACCCCATCCTGGGGATAAAGGGATTGGATCCACCCTGCTGCACAAAGGCAGAGCCCAAAGCAGACCCAATCCACGCACCAGAGCTTCTCCAGAGGAGGGGATGTGCCCAAAACTTAAATTATTGAATTCTTCCCAAGCCTGCAGTGCTGGGGATGCTCCTCCTGGACTCGTGAGCTTGGCAAGCCAGAAGCCAAAGGAGGAGGATGAGGAGTGTCAGAGACAATAATCCTTTCAACTGTGAGCACAATTACAGCTTCCCTCCTGCCCCGTGGCCTCACAGCAAAATTGTCCTGCCTTCATTTTTTTTTTTTTTTTTTTTTTTTTTCCTTTCCCTCCTCCCTTCACGTCTCGGTAATGGGAGCCAAACCTTTGAGCTAATTAGCAAATGCTGGAGCTTCTCCTGAAAATATTCCATCAGCAAATTGAGGCTGCCCATGGAAACAGCAGCAGGAGCTGCACCTTGGAGCTCCCCACCAGGTGGGCAGGGAAAACGGCGTGGTTTTGGTGCTTATCCCCCAAAAAATCCCAAAAAACTGCTGTGCCAAGGCAGGGAAAACGGCGTGGTTTTGATGCTTATCCCCAAAAAAATCCCAAAAAACTGCTGTGCCAAGGCAGGGAAAACGGCGTGGTTTTGGTGCTTATCCCCCAAAAAAATCCCAAAAAACTGCTGTGCCAAGGCAGCGAAAACAGCATGGTTTTGGTGTTTATCACAGAAAAAATAATCCTAAAAAACTGCTGTGCCAAGGCAAAGGCAAGGAGGGGAACCTCTATAATAAATAATATAAATAAATATATAAACACATATATAAATATAAATATAAATGACACGTACACTTATATTTATATTTATATTTATATTTATATTTATATTTATATTTATATTTATATTTATATTTATATTTATATTTATATTTATATTTATATTTATATTTATATTTATATTTATATTATGGAGCGCCCTGGGATCACCTAACCCCTGAAATGGAAATGGGAAGGGTTGTTTGGGTGACCTATTTCTCCCGAAGTGGCAACCTGCCCTTTATCAGGAACATGAATTATTCATCTTCCAAAGCAGCTCACATAGTTTTGTCTCTTTTTTTTTTTTTTTTTTTAAATTTTATTTTTAAATTTAAATACATTAACAAATCAGGAAATCCAAAGCCCCATTTTAAAGGTGGAAGAAGATGATTTTTTTTCCCCTCGCTGCCACGAGCAGTGGTTTATTTTGACTATTTTCACCCAGAACTGGGGTGTAAATAGCAGAGCCTGGTTTATTTTCACTCTTTCCACCCCTTTTGTTTGCCCCTGGGCCTTGCTGAGCTGCATTTCTGCTGCTGCAGGAACCAGGAGGAGCTGAAACAGTCAAGTTGAGACTCCCTGAAGCTCCTGCCCAGCCCAGAGGGAGGGAGGGAGGGAGGCCCATCCCTGGCACGAATCCTCCCCGTTCCTTGGCAGGGCTCCCTGCTCGACCGGATCCTGCTCCAGCTTCTCCCAGACACAGCCCTGCCTTTGCCACAGAGCACCACGAGTGCTCCTTGCACAAAAAGGGAGATTTTAACGGCAGGGATCCCATTGTCCCCTCTCCAAGATGAGGGAAAAAAAATTTAAAAAAATCAGATTTTTACCTTGTCCAGCTCCTCCAACTCCCCCCCAAAAAATCAGATTTTTACCTCGTCCAACCCCCAAAAAATCAGATTTTTACCTCATCCAGCTCCTCCAACCCCAAAAATAAAATCAGATTTTTACCTCGTCCAACCCCCAAAAAATCAGATTTTTATGACATCCAACCCCAAAAGTAAAATCAGATTTTTACCTTGTCCAGCTCCTCCAACCCCAAAACAAAAATGAGATTTTTTACCTCGTCCAACCCCAAAAAAATCAGATTTTTACCTTGTTCAGCTCTTCCAACCCCAAAAAAATAAATCAGATTTTTACCTCGTCCAACCAAAAAAAAATCAGATTTTTACCTCGTCCAACCCCATAACAAAATCAGGTTTTTACCTCGTCCAACCAAAAAAAAAATCAGATTTTTACCTCGTCCAAGCCCATAACAAAATCAGGCTTTTACCTCGCGCAACCAAAAAAAAATCAGATTTTTACCTCGTCCAACCAAAAAAAATCAGATTTTTACCTCGTCCAACCAAAAAAAAAATCAGATTTTTACCTCGTCCAAGCCTATAACAAATCAGGTTTTTACCTCGTCCAAGCCCATAATAAAATCAGGTTTTTACCTCGTCCAACCAAAAAAAAAATCAGATTTTTACCTTGTCCAACCAAAAAAAAAATCAGATTTTTACCTCGTCCAAGCCCATAACAAAATCAGGTTTTTACCTCGTCCAAGCCCATAACAAATCAGGTTTTTACCTCGTCCAAGCCCATAATAAAATCAGGATTTTACCTCGTCCAACCAAAAAAAAAATCAGATTTTTACCTTGTCCAACCAAAAAAAAAATCAGGTTTTTACCTCGTCCAAGCCCATAACAAAATCAGGTTTTTACCTCGTCCAAGCCCATAACAAAATCAGGTTTTTACCTCGTCCAAGCCCATAACAAATCAGATTTTTACCTCGTCCAACCAAAAAAGATCAGATTTTTACCTTGTCCAACCAAAAAAAAAATCAGATTTTTACCTTGTCCAACCAAAAAAGATCAGATTTTTACCTTGTCCAACCAAAAAAAAAATCAGATTTTTACCTCGTCCAACCAAAAAAAAAATCAGGTTTTTACCTCGTCCAAGCCCATAACAAAATCAGGTTTTTACCTCGTCCAAGCCCATAACAAATCAGGTTTTTACCTCGTCCAACCAAAAAAAAAATCAGATTTTTACCTCGTCCAAGCCCATAACAAAATCAGGTTTTTACCTCGTCCAAGCCCATAACAAATCAGGTTTTTACCTCGTCCAAGCCCATAACAAATCCGGTTTTTACCTCGGCCGGCTCCCCCGACCCCGCGGCCCTTCTGCTGCTTCTGCTGCTGCATGCCGCCGCGGCCGCGGCCCTTGGACACCACCTCCTCCTTGACCATGTCGATGATCTCGTCGGGGATCCGCAGGTACTTGATGGTGCTGCCGCGGATGTAGCACTCGGGCATCCTCCAGAACTTGTCCCCGTCCTGCCGGGGGGGAAACACGACACAAAAACGCTGATTTTGGGGCATTTTTTGGGATTTTTCTTTTTGTTTTTGTTCCCAGCCTGTTGGGAGCAACGTGAGCAAAATCTGCAGCTTTTGGGGCATTTTTAGGGATTTTTAACTCGCCACCGTGAGCAAAACCGGCTGCTTTTGGGTGTCTTTCAGGGATTTTGAATTTGTTCCCATCCTGCTGGGGAGCAAAATGTGAGGCCATGAGCAAAACCTGCTGCTTTTGGGTCACTTTTAGGGATTTTGGATTTGTCCTCAGCCTGTTAGGGAGCAAGACAAGCAAAATCTGCTGCTTTCTGCAGATTTTGGGTCACTTTTAGGGATTTTTTTTTTTTGCCCCCAGCCTGTTGAGGAGCAGCAGTGAGTCCATTAGCCAAACTTGTTGCTTTTGGGTAATTTTTAGGGATTTTTAACTTGTCACCATGAGCAAAACCTGCTGCTTTTGGGTCACTTTTACAGATTTTTTTGTCCCCGTCCTGTTGGGGAGAAACACGAGAAAAATCTGCTGATTTCTGCTGCTTTTGGGTCATTTTTAGGGATTTTTAACTTGTCACCACAAGCAAAACCTGCTGCTTTTGGGTCACTTTTGGGGATTTGGACTTGTCCCCGTCCTGTTGGGGAGAAACAGGAGAAAAACCTGCTGCTCTTTGGGTAATTTTTGGGGATTTTGAACTTGTTCCCAGCCTATTGGGGAGCAAAATGTGAGTCCTTGGGGAGCAGCATGTGAGGCCACAAGCAAAGCCTGCTGCTTTTAGGTAATTTTTGGGATTTTTAACTTTTCCCTGTCATTTTGGGGAGCGACACGAGCAAAATCTGCTGCTTTCTGGTCACTTTTGGGGATTTTTAACTTCCAAAATGTGAGGCCACCAGCAAAACCTGTTGTTTTGGGTCACTTGTAGGGATTTTGAGCGTTTCTGGAGAGGGGCAGAGCTGCAGCAGTCTTTGCTGGGAGCGTTATCTGTAACCAGCTGTGAAAAATGGGGGGTTTAACTCCCCAGAACACAGAGCCCCACAAACAACTGTAATTTCAATTTGTTCCTCAAACACTCACAGAAAACGTCAGCAGAAGAGGCTGAGGGAACCAGGCCCTTCTTCCCTTCTCACACCAGAGGGGAATCGAAAGTGGGACCGGAGGCAGGAGTTAAAGTGGGGCCGAACAACCAATTCTGGTGTAAAAACGCAGCTGCGGCCAGGATTCCTGTCCAGCTGGGAGTCACCCCACTCCTTCCCTGCTCTGGGGTGTGGAGGGAGCAGAGAGGCAGCTCTGGAGCCAGCTGGCCGTGGGCTGAGAGCCTCCAGAGCAGCTGAGGGGAATGAGGAACTCACACTTTGTATATTTATTAAAAATAAAAATAAAAATCTTCAAGCGTCCAGTTTTGGAGCAGCCACCCCCCTGTGTTGTTTTCAGGCAGTTTCAGGGTTTTCCTGGGATACCATGGGCTCCCCTAGGACTCAATCTAATGGGTTGTTATATATTTATTATATAAACAAATATATGTGTTTATATTTATTTATGTATTTAAAAATGAAAATATTTGGGTGCTCAGTTCTGGAGCAGCCACCTCCCTGTGTTGCTCTCAGGCAGTTTCAGGATTTTCCTGGGATACCATGGGCTGCCCTAGGACTAAACCCAATGGGTCATTATATATTTATTAAACAGACAAACAAATAATTAAAAAAAAAAAAAAGTAAAAATAAAAATCTTCAGGTGCTCAGTTTTGGAGCAGCCACCTCCCTGTGTTGTTTCAGGATTTTCCTGGGATACCATGGGCTCAACCCAGCAGGGTTTCAGCGAGTCGTGGAATTAAGAAGTTGTTGAACAACAACTCAGGGTTGTAGGGACAAGAACCCAGAGCTGAACAACAACTCAGGGCCGTAGGAACAAGAACCCAGAGCTGAACAACAACTCGGGAACAAGAACCCAGAGCTGAACAACAACTCAGGGTTGTAGGAACAAGAACCCAGAGCCAAACAACAACTCAGGGTTGTAGGAACAAGAACCCAGAGCCAAACAACAACTCAGGAACAAGAACCCAGAGCTGAACAACAACTCAGGGTTGTAGGGACAAGAACCCAGAGCTGAACAACAACTCAGGGTTGTAGGAACAAGAACCCAGAGCTGAACAACAACTCAGGGTTGTAGGAACAAGAACCCAGAGCTGAACAACAACTCGGGAACAAGAACCCAGAGCCAAACAACAACTCAGGAACAAGAACCCAGAGCTGAACAACAACTCAGGGTTGTAGGAACAAGAACCCAGGGCTGAACAACAACTCAGAGTTGTAGGAACAAGAACCCAGGGCCGAACAACAACTCAGGGTTGTAGGAACAAGAACCCAGGGCTGAACAACAACTCAGAGTTGTAGGAACAAGAACCCAGAGCTGAACAACAACTCAGGGCCGTAGGAACAAGAACCCAGAGCTGAACAACAACTCCCTGGCCATGATGTCAGTGGGAGGAGGGACTGGGCCGGCTCCAGCAGGGCCGGGCTGCAGCTGGGGCGGCTCCAGCCCAGCCCAGCCCTCCCCATGTGCAGCCTGCAGGGTCCCGGGAGAGGGGGAGAGACCAGCACGGCCCGTTCTGCTCCCTGGGGACGCGGGGGTAGCACGGCGGGGATGGATGGACGGGAGAGATCTGCGAAGGGCCTGGGTGGGAGCTGCCAGCCACAGCTCGGAGCAGGCCCCAAAGAGGGGGAGAGAGATAAAGAGAGTGGTAAAGAGAGAAAGAGAGTAAAAGTGAGGATCACAGGGTGAGGGTCCCATTACAATACAATAAATCTTCTTCTGGTCGTGGAATTTGGGGTTTATTGCGAAGGGCCTGGGTGCAGGGCCCTGCTGGGAGCTGCAGCCACAGCTCAGAGCAGCCCTGAAGGAGAGAGGGGTAAAGAGAGAGAAGGCAAGAGCGTGGTAAAGAGATGAGAGAGTGAGGAAGAGTAAAGAGGGTAAAGAGGGAGTAAAAGAGGACGAGGTTCCTGTTGCAATACAATAAATATCCTGGTTGTGGAATTTGGGGTTTATTGCAAAGGGCCAAGTGCAGGGCCCTGCTGGGAGCTGCCAGCCACAGCTCAGAGCAGGACCGAGAGAGGAGAGGGGGAGAGAGTAAAAGAGTAAAAGCTTAAGAGAGTAAAAGGGGTAAGAGAGTGAAGTTCCCGTTCCAATACCATAAATCATCTTCTGTGCTGAATATTCTGATTCTCACTAACCAATGTAGTACAATATACAAATCCTATAGCATTTACATACAGCCTATGAGAATCATTACATGACCATACTGTGTTACATTTTAAACCCTAAAAACTCCTCTTTGGGTCCCTTCTGCCAAGCTGTAGGGTCTGCTCTGACCCTTGGAGCTGTCTGCAAGCAGAGGGTGTTGTTCCATCAAAAGGGGGTTACCTTCATTGTTTTCCAGTTGTGCACTAACTGAGGTATCTCAAAGCTTGCTTTCATTTCAATCTCACTTATAATTTCCATATTCTCAAACTCTTTTGCCAGGCAATCACATTTTTAAGGCTTTCCCGTTTCCCCTTCCCCAGCACAGCAGCTCCTCTCATCACCACCATTATTATTATCATTATTATTATTATTTGGGGCGGCTCTGCCTGCACGGGCAAGCCCAGGCCAAGATTCCCCGGCCAGAGGCAGAGCCGGCAAACCCCGCCCTGCCTGGGCTGCAGGAAGGGATGGAGCTCCCGGCCCCTTCCTCGTTCCGCCTGTCCCGGGTAAACAGCCGGCTCCCGCCTCGTTGTCCCGTGCCATCTAGCGGCCAGCGCCACCAGCGCCACCAGCAGATTCCGTCTCCACCCGGGTTTTGGGGGCGTTTGGAGGCAGACGAGGCTATGTCGGGGTCATAGGATGATGGAATAATGGAATGGTTTGGGTTGGGAATCAAAGATTGTCCCAATTCCACACCTCCCACTGTCTCAGGTGGCTCCAAGCCCTGTCCAGCCTGGCCTTGGACACTGGGTTGTGTCCAAGGGATGGGGACGCAATCCCTTGGACTGTGGGATGGGGCAGCCACAGCTGCTCTGGGAATTTCATCCCAAACTTCCCCACCTCCATGAGAGGAATTCCCTCCCAAAATCCCACCCAACCCTGTGTCCTCTCATTCCATCCCCTGTCCAAAGTTTCTCTCCATGTTTTTGTCAGCCCCTTCAGGCACTGGAAGGCCACACTGAGGTGACCCCAAAGCTTCTCCTCTCCCAATTCCTCAGCCTTTTCCCACGGGAAAGCTGCTCTGTCCCTCTCTGATCATCCTGGGCTCGCTCCAACATCCCCACTTCCCTCTGGGTGATCCCTCCCATAAAACCTGAGCTGCTGCTCCTCCCAGGCAGAGCGCTGAGCCTTTGGAAGCAAATCTCCAAGGAGAAGGGAATCATCACCTGTGTCCTGACTTTGCTGTCACCTCCTCTGAGTCTCCCTCCCGCTAAATTCAACAGCGGATCCTTGTCCCGCCGTGACCCAAAACCCAGCCACAAATTCCAAAATTCCAACGGTTTTTGGGAGAACAAGGATCACAAGAACAAGGAAAGCACAACAGCAGCTGGGCTCCCACCATCTGTGCTGCCCACAGGGACCACACCAGGAACTTCTGATGGAGGTCAAAGCCCAAAACACAGATCCCAATCTCCTGGAGCAACTCTGGCCGAGGGCAAAGGTCCCAGAGCTTCCAAAGGTCCCTTTAGCCTCAGTGGGTGAAGTCAGCTGGATGTGGAGAGGGGAGGGAATCAAAGAGACTGATTTGGGAATAAAAGAATATTCCAAATATTCTTTTGGGAATAAAAGAAATTTGAGGGAATAAAAGAGATTGGAAGTAATAAAAGAGATTGAAGAGATTGGAGGGAATAAAAGAATTGTGGTGTTTGAGGCTGCCTGGGACAGGTAAAGGGATTTTGGGAAACCGGGATCAGCATCACAGCACGTGGGCCCCCACTCCTCACCCAGGGGGATGAGGGACCCCAGCCCCTCAGGCTGTGATGTGCAGAGAGGGGGCACACACACAGGGCTGCTCCTTCACTATGGGCACTATCAATAATTAAATGACCGTTACCAATAATGACATTAAATCTGCATTTCAGGCAGAGGTTACACTTCCACAGCAGCGATGTGAGCTACAGCAGAGCCAGCCTGGCTGCGGGGACCTTTGGGGACAGATCTGGGTGCCAGTCCTGTCTGCTCCCGGTGCTCCCCGCGGACCCTGCCGTGCCCGGTGCCGGTACCGGTGCTGCAGCCTTACCCGCGATGTGCAGATCACCTCCCGCAGATTGATGTTCATCCAGTTGTCGCAGCTCACCAGGTGCCCGTTGTACGTCTCCCCGTTCTTCAGCTCCACCAGCTGCGGGAGAACGGCGGTCACGGGGCGCCGGTACCGGGCCGTGCTCGGTGCCACCCGCGCGCTACCGGGGAGGGGAGCGGGGCTGGGCCGCGCGGCCCGTACTCACCATGGGGTGGTTCTGCGCCGTCTTCAGCAAGGACAGGGGCAGCTGCGGGGGGAAGAGAGGAGAAAGGCCTCAGCACCGACCGCCAACGGGACACCGGCCGGGGCACCGACCCGAGCACCGAGCGGGGCACCGGGCACGCCATCCCGGGCGGCGGGGATGAGATTATCCAGGCCCTTCCCTCCGATTCAGCCTCCTCACGAGCCCGGTGCCCGGTTCCCCGTTCCCCCCGTTCCCGGTGCCCTGCTCACCATCGTGCCGGACCGGGAGCCGCCGCCGCGCCGGGCGCTGCCGCTCAAACCGCCCCCGGCTCCGCGCGGGACCAATCAGAGCGCGGCGCGGTCCCGCCGCAGCCAATCAGAGCGCGGCGCGCTCCCGCTGCAGCCAATCAGAGCGCGGATCACGGCCCGGCCGCGCCGCGCCGCCCGGTCCGCGCCTTTGCGGCGGCGCCGCCCGGGACGGGCCGCGCCGGGACGGGACGGGGCGCGCTCCGCACCGCCCGGTACCGCGAACGCGCTTCGTGCTGCCCCACAGCCAGCCAGCGAACCCCGCGAGGCTCAGGGTGAGCGTTTTATTTAACCAAACCCCCCCCCCCGAGTCCCGCCGCTGAGGCGGGCGAGCGGGAGCCCGTCGGGCTGCGCCGCGCACAGACGGTGCCGGTGATCGGTAACGGGGGAAGGGCTCCAGGCCCGTCCCGCTGTGGGACTTCCGCCGCGGCGGCGGAAGCGGCGGGTCCGGGCGGCGCGGGGCGGGGCGGGCGGCGCGGGGCGGGGCCGCGCTCAGTGCGGGGCGGCGGCGGCGGGACGGGACGGACGGACAGACGGACGGACGGACAGACAGACAGACAGACACACACGGGACGGGACGGACGGGACGGAGCCGCGATGGAGAAGCCGCGGCGGGCGGTGGTGGTGACGGGTACGGGGCGGTGAGAGGGGAAATGCGGGGGGATTGAAGGGGGACCCCGTCCCTGCCGGGGCACTTTGGGGGAGCCCTTCCCCATTTGAGGGGGGGCTGCCAGGGAAGGGCAGGGCTGGGGGGGTTAAAGGGTCTGGGGGTGCAGCTGGGGGACCCCTGCTCCGGGCTGAGGAGCGGCTTTGGGGATCCTTTTCCTGATTAAAGTGACTGGGGGTAGGGGCGAGACCCCTCCCCGAATTGACCGGGGGCTTGGAGGGGGCGCTTCTGTGGAATGGGGAATTTGGGCGAGAGCGGGAATTTTGGGGACCCCTTGGCTTGGAGGGGGCACTTGGGGGACCTCTTCCCTGAGATAATGGGGGTTCCCCTCCCTAAGGTGAGGAGGGTCTGCTGTCCCATCAGGGGGGGCCTGAATGGGGAGCAGGGGCTGTTTTGGGGGGGCTGTTTTGGGGGGCTGTCCCCAGTGTGGGGCGATAGATGGGGCGCAGGGCAGAGTCTGGGGGGCTTTGGCTCAGGGGTGTCAGAGCTGGGGGGGTACAGCAGCGAGGGGCTTTCCTAACATTTACCCATCCAGCTGGCACTCGGATCCCCTTTTCCTATATGTGACCCCATCCCAAAGCTTTGCTCTTCACCAGAAGAAGGGAACGGATCCCCCCAAGGAGCAGGATTAATGGGGCGCAGGGAGGGGGGGATCCCGCTCTGAGCCCCCCACCCTGAGCCCCCCAAAGTGTGGGAGCTGCCCCCCAAGGCAGCCCCGAGGCTCTGGAAGGGAAGAATGAGCGAGAGGCCCCGGCCGTGTCAGCCCCTCCCGGGGTACAAAGGCAGCCCGGGGTGATTTGTGGGTGAGGCCGCCCTGTGACAAATGGGGAACTGGCCCCAACTATTCAGGTCTCCCCCAGCAGCTGAAGCCGGGGCCGTGTGAATAGCGGGGCAGCCGTAACCACGGGCAGAAAGTGCCTTTGGCAGGGAGCAGGTGGCAGATCCTGCCTTTCCCAGCCCCAAATCGGCGGTGACTAAACAGAAAACTTGCGTCAGGAGACGTTCTGCTGCTCCAGGCTCCTCCACGCTCCTTTTTTTCCCTTTTTTTTTTTTTTTTTTTTTTGGGTAAATTTCAGTGAAGTCTGGTTGCGAAAAGGCAGCGGTTGCCTTGTGATTTGATAACTCCGTGGATGTCAGGAGGAATTCCCTTCAGCACTGGGGATTGTGTCGTGTTCCCTGTGGGTTCCCAGCCCGGGTAGCCGAGGATAAACGTTATTTGTGCACAATTTCTTTTTTAGAATCATTAAGGAGATAATCCCACGGCCATCCCTGCAGCTGGTTTAGTGCTAATGAGCCTTGCAGGGCTGGATGCGCTGCCCACAAAGTTCCCTCTGTTCCCCAGAGCAGGGATAACCCCAGCTGTGCTTGTGCCACTTGGGTTTGGAATTTGGAGCCAGGGAATCCTGCCCTGTGCCTGGGCACCTGTGGAATTCCAGCCTTTTTATTGCTAAAACATGGATTTCGTTTCTTTTATGGGATCGTCACGCTTTATTTGGGAATTCAGCTCCGGGGAGCCGTGTGGGACTTGCAGAAACAGCTGGCAAGGCATTAATTTGCCTCCTTCCCCCTGTCAGGGTTTGTCTCACACCCCTGCAGTTCTGCTCGCAGGAAAACACCCCCAGCTTTTTGGGTTTTGTGGGGAATATTTATTTTGGCGAGGCGGGCTGAAATCCGCGGGCGTGGACGAGCCCACGCTTGGGAAATTCCTGCTGAGGTGCAGCCCGGGGAAGGGCAAACCCCACACTTCCATTAAGGTGTCAGCTGATATTTGTGGTCCCTCTCGGATCCTTTCAGGGGCTGGGCAGAATTTATGTCTCCTAATTGCGGCAGGCTCGGAGGGCAAGGCTGACATCTGAAATTAAAGCATATCGACGTTACGCCCAGATAAATTGCCCAACCTTTGTGTGCTTGCTCAGGGGGAAAAAAGAAAAAAAAAAAAGAGATAAAAAGGTGTTATGGATTACCAGTTAACTCCAAAGTTATTCATTAGGAATTTGGAGGTGCTGAAGGAAGTGGTTTTGGTGACACCCTGGTAGCCTTTGCTGGGCTGTGGGTGTGCTGTCAACAGCTCTGTTTGTTTCCTTGGGAGGTGTAATTAATGCTAACGAAGATCTTGGAGAGGACCCTGAGCGGGGAAGGAACATTTGAGGCAGGCTTGTGGAAGCATCTGCTGTGGGCTGAAGCAATCAGGAATAGAAAATCCAATCATGATTCTAATTCTGTGCCATCGGGCAAGTTAGCTGGTGATAACCAATTTTTCTAACCTGGGCAGGAAGGAAAATTCTACTCCCCAAGAAAAAAAAAAAAAAAAACAAGTTTATTTTCAGTCAATTTATTGTTTTCTTTCACTGTACAAGGCTGGAGTTGAAATATTTCGGTGCAGGTGCCTTGTTTGATACTCAGGTGTAAAGAAATAAGGATTGAGAGGTAGAAGTGGAGTTTGTTTTTTTTGGTTTTTTTTTTTTTTTTTTTTCCAGGAAAGCTCAAACCTCTTTGCCACTTGAGTCAAATCTGTGAATTTTCCCTCTCTTGCAGGGTTTGGGCCGTTTGGGGAGCACGCTGTGAACGCCAGCTGGATTGCAGTTCAGGTAACCCCTGAATTCCCCTCTTGGGAAGTGTCAAAATCGAGGACAAATCCCTACAAATTTGTGCTTTCAGCTCTTTTCATCACCTACAGCTTCTCCTGGAGCTCTCTGCAGATACCCAGCTGGATAATGTTTGATTCCCTGCTCAGAAAACAACCCCCGAGCTGGTGGGTTTTAATGGGATTGGGTTAACGTAGCTGAGGCAAGTCAGGAATTCCCAGCTTTGGGTGCTTTCTAAACGGGGCAGGGAGCGTGGAATCTTCCTGGAGGATTCCAGACAAACAAACCAGCCAGCCCAGGCGAGTCTGGGTGTTTTCCTCTCACTTCTGACTTGAGCCCGGGCCAGCTGGTTCACCTTTAAACCCAAGCTCATCCCTGGGAGGAGACTTTGGTGGGGTTGAGAGGCAGAGTCTGATTCCCACTCAGAGCTGCCTCATTTTCCCCCCTGGATCCTCCTTTCTCTGTTTGGGAGGGTTTCTTTATTTGGGAGAAATGCTTTTCCTGCCTGCTCAGGAAAATCAGTTTTATTCCACTTGTGCCTGCCTGGGCACATCCCTAAAATCTGGAATATCCTGAGAGGGAAAAATCCAACAACTCCTGGCCGTGCACAGGACACCCCAAAATCCCACCCTGAGCCCAGGAGTTCACCTGGGTGAGGCTGGCATCCCTCAAATGAGGCAAAAAGAGGGAATTGAGCTATTTTTTAAGGGTTTTTTTGCTGTAAAAACACTTTTCACAGGGATGGTGCTGCCACATTATCCCACTTCTCCTCCTTTGTCACTTCTGGATGGGGTTT
Source organism: Ammospiza nelsoni (assembly GCF_027579445.1). Taxonomy (NCBI): domain Eukaryota; kingdom Metazoa; phylum Chordata; class Aves; order Passeriformes; family Passerellidae; genus Ammospiza; species Ammospiza nelsoni. Next base: position 6,021,875 of record NC_080659.1, read on the forward strand.
GTGGCAAAGCCCCTGGGAATTCCGTGGTACCTTTTAGTGCAGTTGCCCAGGGAATTAAATCTGTTTTTCTCCCCACCACGTCTCTCTCCCCTTCAGAGCTCTGAGATTAATATCTTCTTCCAAATGCTTTTAAATTAAATCACAAACTCTAATCAATTACAGCCAACTCGTGTCCAGCTGCCTGATGCGTTGGCTGGTGGGAGAAGACAAAACCTTTGCCTCCAAGAGCTTTTTTGGGAATGAATTTATTTCATTTTGGGTTTAATTTTAATTTATTTTAATTTATAATATTAAATATATTTATTTAATCTATTTATTAAATAAATATATTTAAATTTGGAGGAATATGCAGGTTGTGGATGGTGGGAACAAAAACACAGGACGTTCCTAAAAATCAGAAGTGAGGCTCAGTGATTTGGTTTGTTCTTGCTGGTGTTGTAAATAGCTGCTTTTATTTTAGAGGAGACAGACAAAAGGGTGTTTTTGGAGCAGGAGGAGTGGTGGGTGTTGAGATGTTGCTTGAAAAGAAAATAAACAAACCTAAAGAGAAACAGCTCCGGGCGCTGGTGGCTGCTCAGCTGTGTGGCTGATGGATGAAGTCATCCCCTCTGTTTAAAATCCATTTTTAGGGGCTTGGGGGATGGCAAAACTCAGAGTTGGGGGTGTTTTGGGGGGTAAACCCAGATTTGGGGGTGTTTTGAGTGGATAGACTCAGAACTGGGGGTGTTTTGAGTGGATTTGGGATGTTCTGGGTGGCTAAACTCATAATTGGGGGTGCTTGGAGTGGCTAAACTCAGAACTGGGGATGTTTGGGGTAGACAGACTCAGAATTTGGGATGTTTTGAGCGGATAAACTCAGAATTTGGGATGTTTTGAGTGGATTTGGGATGTTTGGGGTGGCTAAATTGAGAACTGGGAATGTTTTGAGTGGCTAAACTCCGAATTTGGGATGTTTTGAGTGGATTTGGGATGTTTTGAGTGGCTAAATTGAGAATTGGGGATGTTTTGGATGGATTGGGGAAGTTTTGAGTGGATATGGGATGTTTTGGGTGTCCAAACCCAGAACTGGGGATGTTTTGAGTGGATTTGGGATGTTTTGAGTGGATTTGGGATGTTTTGGGTGTCCAAACCAAGAGCTGGGGGTGTTTTGAGTGTCCAAACCCAGAACTGGGGATGTTTTGAGTGGGTAAGTTCAGAATTGGGATGTTTTGAGTGGATTTGGGATGTTTTGGGTGCCCAAACCCAGAAGTGGAGGATGTTTTGAGTGGGTAAGCTCAGAATTGGGATGTTTTGAGTGGGTAAGCTCAGAATTTGGGATGTTTTGAGTGGATTTGGGATGTTTTGGGTGCCCAAACCCAGAACCGGAGGATGTTTTGAGTGGGTAAGCTCAGAATTTGGGATGTTTTGGGTGGATTTGGGATGTTTTGGGTGTCCAAACCCAGAACCGGAGGATGTTTTGAGTGGGTAAGCTCAGAATTTGGGATGTTTTGAGTGGATTTGGGATGTTTTGGGTGCCCAAACCCAGAACTGGAGGATGTTTTGAGTGGGTAAGCTCAGAATTGGGATGTTTTGAGTGGATTTGGGATGTTTTGGGTGCCCAAACCCAGAGCTGGAGGATGTTTTTGGGGTGGATTTGGGATGTTTTGAGTGTATCTGTGATGTTTTGGGTGCCCAAACCCAGAGCTGGAGGATGTTTTTGGGGTGGATTTGGGATGTTTTGAGTGTATCTGTGATGTTTTGGGTGTCCAAACCCAGAGCTGGAGGATGTTTTGAGTACAAACCGGCGGCTCCGTGTCGGGATTATTGTGAGTGAAAACATCAGCTGGGAGGCAGCGGGGAGGATTTGCCTCTCCTTGCCCCGTCTCAGCCCCCAGAGGCCCAGACAAAAAGGAACAGCATGTCTTTGAGCCGGGCTGAGGTGGGCATTGTGCAACTTTCAGACGGGGACTCCATGGAGCGCGGGGGACACAAAGGCGTGTCTGAGTCCCCGAATCCCAGACGCTGTGATCTGCATTTTAATAGCGCAAAAATCAATTAAACAATCTTTCTAAATCCTTCCTAGCTCTGGGGCTCGGCTAGTTCTGGTTTATTACGTCTTTTATTGTGCTGCATCCCGAGGATAAAATTCTCTCCTTTTTTTTTTTTTTTTTTTTTTTTTTTTTTTGTTCTGTTTTCACTGCTCCTGGTTTTATTTGGGTTCTCCCACAGAACACGGGCACGGTGTGAGTTTGCCCTGGAAGTGCAGTGAATTTCTGTCTGGTTTTGCAAGCTGACTGATTTTTACACATGGCTACCTTAAATAGTGGCAGCAGCAATCTGATAATGCTGCTGAAATGAAAAGTTTCGAAATTTCACCCAAAAAAAAAAAAAACCCAATGAAATGTTTGGGTTTTTACTCACGGGGGAAAGCTTTCCTATAAAACCAGCAGGAAGAAAAACTCCTTTCTGCCTTATTTTAAGGCTCACAGCAAAACCACTCTGTGTTAATTTGGGTTTGCTGTTTTGAGTTTTCATAATTTTAATTTTCAGTTCAGGATTTTAATTTTTTTTTTCCTTGGGTGCAACTTTTGCTGGGGAGGGACTTTCAAGAAGAAATCACTGAAATGAGGTTTTGTAATCTGGTTTTCTGCCCTCCCTGCTTTGACTTAGGTGTGGACACAGGTGTGACCTGTGGGCTGTGAAGCTGCTGGGCTCCTTCATCCCCCCAAAGTGCTTCAGGCTGAGGAGGAGGAGGAGAGGGGTCAGAGTGCATTTTGACATTAGGAAGGACAATTGCTGTCAGGGTGTCTAGACAGACCTGATAAGGATATTAGAGGCTCACAAAGAGCAGCATTGTGCAGGGGTCAGGGAATGGGTCACACATGTTCTGTGTGCTCTGGTTGTCAGGTGGACAGGGCTGGGGGGCAGAGCTTGTTCGGGGAGGGGGGGAAGGTCACAAACATCTTCATTATGGAGCGCTGGGCCTGGGTAAAGGAAAAGTTGGGGCTTGGTAAAGTTAAGGTTTAAGTGGCTGGAGGGTTCTGTTTTCGTCCAGCAAAACTTGCCGCCATCGAATCCATCCTCAGGAGCGCTTTCCTTCTGAATCCCCACCATCAAATCCATCCCAGCGGCTCTTCTCATCCCAACCACCAAATCCATCCCCAGGAGCTCTTTCCTTCCCTTCCCCATCATCAAATCCATCCCAGCAGCTCTTCTCATCCCAACCACCAAATCCATCCCCAGGAGCTCTTTCCTTCCCTTCCCCACCATCAAATCCATCCCAGCAGCTCTTCTCATCCCAACCACCAAATCCATCCCCAGGAGCTCTTCCCTTCCCCACCATCAAATCCATCCCCAGGAGCTCTTTCCTCCTGAATCCCCACCACCAAACCCATCCCCTGGAGCTCTTTCCTTCCCAATCCCCACCATCAAACCCATCCCTAGAAGCTGTTTTTTAATCCCCACCACCAAACCCATCCCCAGGAGCTCTTTCCTTCCCCACCCTTCACCTTCAGGAGCATCACTTCTCATTATTATTAACACTCTTAAAAAGTGTTTGTTCTCCTCCTGAGGAGGCTGGCTGGTGGTTGAGCACTCTCATCTGTAAACTCCTTTATTGAGGCTCCAGGTAAGGTTTTGAAGGCAGATTTGTGCAGATTTGTGCATCCCTTCCGTCCAGCTGTGCTAATGAATGTCTGAGTGTGCCAGACACTAATCAATACAGCCAGGCTTTAATATCAGCCTTGCCCTGGGAGCCAGAGCCTGTGATTTATCATCCTTGCTCATATCTGCTGCTCTCTCAAAGTGTCACTTTGGCCTTTCTGGCCGTTTTAGTTATCTTAAATCTTGTTACATCCCTGTGGTTTGGCTGTACAAGTGTGAAAGGTGTTTTTTCCCTCAGTAGAAAACCACTCATGCTGATGAAAACACAGAAAAACGATGGCAAGACACTGCTCATGTTTAAATGGGGGAGGCCTCAAACCTCAACTTGTCTTCTCCTTTCAAGTGCCTTTAATTTTTAATTTCTAACCTGGGGGAATACAAGGTTGGAGAGTGAGAACAGCTGATCTGCAAGGAGGAAAACAAAACCTGAGGATTGCTTCAAAGAGCAGCTCGTGGCTCTGGTGACCGAATCCAAACCTGGAACAGAGATAAATTCAGGAATATTTTGAAATGTCCTTTGATGGCTTTTACTGGAGAACCTGTGGGCAGGGGGAACTCCCAATTTTGGGATCCAACAGTGCTTTCCTGTCAGAAACACTGGGGAGAAAAAAACCAAACCCTTTCCTCTGGTTTTAAAGTCTTTGTAAGGTATTTAACTGCCACTTTGTTTTTTAAAAGGTTTGGAGGAAATTGGCTCCGTTTATTGCCAGGATATTTGGGATGTTTTCATGGCAGAGAGGGAGGAATCGTTTACAGGGTTAGCTGAACCACCCCAGCCCTGAGAGCTCTTTATCTGGGAATAAATGTGAGATTCCTCTGCAGGCCAGCAGCCCTGGGTGATGGATGAAACCCTGCCAGTTCCACCTTCCCCACATTGTCATTTTTTTGGAAGGAGCAGGATTGTGACAGTCTCCCTCTATAAATATCAGAGCCAAGGCTTCCCTGGCAGCGTGGGTGCTGCTGGAACTCTTGTCAGTTAAATGTTGATTTCTGTGTCACACACACATCAGAGCCACACAAACGGTTCTGTGGGTGAAACTCTGCTTGCACGCAGGTGGGGAGATGTCTTTGTTGTTGCCATTATGGGTTTGGGGTTTTTTACATTGCTGTGAACTCACTGCAGGTGCTGTTTATGAGCTCACACAACCTGGTGTAAACTGTGTGTTAATTCCTCACTCTGCCATTGAACCTTCCAGGAGTAAATCCTCTGCTCATCTGTGTCTGACCATCTTGGTTTTGCTTTGCTGGTGCTTTCAGGAGCTGGAGAAGCTGGGGCTGAGGGATGACGTGGATCTGCACGTCTATGAGGTCCCTGTTGAGTACCAGACCGTGCAGAGACTCATTCCTGCCTTGTGGAAGAAGCACAGTCCCCAGGTGAGTGAGTAAAGCGAGGAGGAAAAAACCACCCAGCCAAGGGTTGGAACCTGCAGTGGGCACCATGGGAAGTCTCCTTTTTCATTTATTCCCTCAGCCTGGCAGTCCTGGCTGGATTTTTTCCTCTTTTGTGGTGAGAAATTTGTAGGATTTTACAGCTGGGAGTGCTGCGGCTCCCAGGAGCAGTGGGTGTGAAGGGCCCACTGCAAGGCACAATTCCTCCCAGGAATATTTCTGGGTTCCACATTCTCTGAACCTCAGAGAAAGGAAAAACACAATTCTTATCATTTTCTGTGCCTGTGTTTGTGCCACAGCAGAATGCAATGTGGAGATTGCTCACCCACAGTGATGGTGTTTGGTTCCTTGGCCTGTCAGGAAATAGCCCCACATTGCTCTGCACACAGAAAAGCAAGGCACAATTCCTCCCAAGAATATTTCTAAGATTCACATTCTCTGAACCTCAGAGAATGATCAGACCAATTCTTATCTCATTTTCTGTGCCTGTGTTTGGCTTCTTGGCCTGTCAGGGCCAAGTGTGTAGGCCCACATTTCTCCTCACAGAGAAAAGCAAGGCACAATTCTTCCCAAGAAAATTTCTGGGTTCCACATTCTCTGAACCTCAGAGAATGATCAAAACAATTCTTACCACCCAGCACAGATTGGACTCGATGACCTTAGAGGTCTCTCCCACCCTCATTATTGTGCGATTTTGTGATTCTGTGATTGGGATTTTGCACAACCCAACCCCGTCCCTTGTCCCCTGGCAGCTGGTGGTGCACGTGGGCGTGTCGGGCATGGCCACCACTGTCACCCTGGAGAAGTGTGGCCACAACGTGGGCTACAAGGGTCTGGACAACTGTCGCTTCTGCCCGGGCTCGCAGTGCTGCGTGGAGGGCGGCCCCGAGTGCATCGACTCCATCATCGACATGGACGCCGTCAGCAGCAGGGTCAGTGCCCTGGGCCTGGATGTCACTGTCACCATCTCCAAGGACGCTGGCAGGTACGGGGCCTTGGCGTCTCATCGCTGTTGTGTCCTTATCACAAGGGTTTCACTCCTTCGTGGTGTTTTCTCGTGGGCAGCTCCTCAGAGCACCGAGTCTTGTTCGCAGAGCAGCCGCTGGCCTCAGTTCCCTCCTCAACCAGTTATATATTTACATTTATATTACATATTTATAAAATATATTTATAGTTATATTATATATTTAAATATATTTATCTATAAATATATTAAAATGTATATATTAAAATGTATATATAAAATTCTATAAAAATTCCTGCCTCACATCCCCCTAAATCCCTATATATATATAAATACGTATAAAAATATATATTTTCATATAAATCACCAAATCCCTATATGTATATTAAAAATATATATATTTTGTATATAATAATGTATATTTAAAATTTTATAAAAATTCCTGCCTCACAACGCCCTAAATCCCTATATATATATATATATATATATATATATATATATATACATAGATTTAAAAAAAAATTATATAAATCCCTAAATCCCTCTCTATAGATACAAATATATATAAAAATATATATTTTATATATAATAATGTATATTTAAAATTTTATAAAAATTCCTGCCTCACATCCCCCTAAACCCCAGGGTGCCACCATGATGCTGAACGATGGGGACCTCACAGCTCATTTTATCTGTTTTTTTCCCTAATTTTTCACTGAATAACCCCTGGTTTTGTGTTGCAGGTACCTGTGTGACTTCACCTACTACACCTCCTTGTACCAGAGCCATGGGAGGTCAGCGTTTGTCCACGTGCCTCCTCTGGGGAAACCTTACTCTGCAGAACAGCTGGGCCGGGCCCTGCAGGCCATCATAGAGGAAATGCTGGATTTTTTGGAGCACTCTGAAGACAAAATCAATTGTCAGCATGAACACTGAGCAGCCTGGCCAGGAGCTCTCCTAGTATTGCACTTCCAAAAATTTTTCCCTGCTCTGATGAAGTATTGGGGGGAAAAAAAATATAAATCAAGCAACAGTTCCAGACCCAGAATTGGAGACGTCAAAAAAAAAAAAAAAAAAAACAGAAAAAAAAAAGGAAAATTCTACAAATTCTGCTTAGAAATTAACTTTTTTTTGTTGTTGTTGAATCTGTGAGCTCCAGCCTGAGCAACAAAGGATTCAGAATCTCTTCTGTAGGACACCTGCAGCTCCTGATTCCTGAGGGATTTGTGCTGTTCCTCACCTGGGCCAGCTCACCCAACCCTCTTGTGGCTCATTCTTGACATGAAAGGTTTGCTTCCAGGTGGTTTTGGGTTTGTTTCCCCCTCTCCTGACCCAAATTCAAGGTGATGGTGTGGAAGCACAGCTGGAGCTGTGGGGTTGGCATGGAAAGCAGAGTTTGGTGGGCATGAGGAGCCTGGAATTGCTCGGCTGGAATGGAAAATGATTTTGGGCACTGATTCCTCTCTCCACCCCCTCCAGACACCTCAGGCTGCTTAGCTGCAGTAGAAGGGATGTGTTTGGGATCCTTTTGGAACCCAAATCCAGCTGGATTTTTTTTATTTTTAATTTTTGGAGCCTGATTCTAAACCTTTCCAAATCTCTTTTTCCCTCTTGGCCGCCTCCCTTCCTCAAGGGCCTCCTGTACCAAACACCTCGGTTCAAATGTGTCCAAAACCAATCACTGATGGATAAAGAGCTTTGCTGAGGGCCACTTTCCCCACGGGAGATCTTTATCCTGGTGCTCCATGCTGGTTTTGAGGTGAAGGTTCAGTAATTTATAATTTCCCCAGCTGCAAATTCCCCCCGTCGTGCTCCAGGTTAGGAGAGCAACGTTGAACTGAGATCCCAGTCCCACCTGGGTTTGAGTGGGGGCATAAAAATGCAGATGGAAGTCTTCAAAATCCCTGCAAAAAAAAAATCAAATTTCAGCTCTTCAAACCCAATCCCGCTGCCTGGGAAGCAGAGGGAATTATTTGAAATTCAGGAATTCTGCTCAGAGTGAGGATTCCAGGCTCTTTCCTGGTGTCCCCTCCCAATGGGAGGGCTCAGAAGTGGTTCTGGCTGCTCCTGGGGGTTTCCCCAGGGATTCTCTTGGGCCTCGGCAGGCGATGCTGGTCCTGTGGGGAGATTTGCTGCCAAATTTTGAGATTGCAGCAAGGAAACCCAGCTGGATTTGGAGCAGGACCAGACACCGGACCTGGGAGCTGAGGCCTCGTGGAGAGGCCACGTGGACGGAGAGGTCTGTGATGCTTTTACAAATAGATAGAAATATATCTATAAACAGCATTTTAAACATTTTAAAGGTTTTTAAACCCCGTGGTTTTGAATTTCTCTGGTGCTGACTGGCTCTGCTATTGTAACTCTCAGTGAGAGCTGCCCTGGGCTTGCCAGGAGAAGTCTGGTGACAAAACCCATCCTTGGAACCCCCGGGATGGGACAGAAACTCTGCAGTGAGGGCACCTGGGCAGGGGGATGTGTTTGGATGGACCCAGGGAAATTCCTCCTCAGTTCTCCAGCCAGGAATTTGCCTTCAAGGGAGATATTGTCATTGCCATCCACTCCAAGGTAGCACTTGTCAGATTTCCTGATTAGTAATTTATTTTATTTAATATTTTGTTGAAATCTTCATGCTTTGACACAGTTTGTTTTTGTTTTTTTTTTTAATTTTTATTTTTGTGATTAGTTGAGCTCCTTATCCCCATAGCATTTATTCCTTTGTTGGTGGGAAGTTTTTTTGTCCTGGGTGTTTTTAGCTGCTAAACTTGGGGAAGAGGAAATGTCCCAGGGGGTTTGGTGACGGAGTAATTCCAGAAAAACAAGCAAAAAACTGAATTAATTCACCTCTGATGTCACTGTGGGTGAAATGGAGGTGGGAAACCAACAGATTGGTGAGGCTACAGCAAAATTGCAAGGGTGGAATCTCAGCAGGGACCCACAGAGGGGTCAGGGAGGGATCAGCATCTCCTGGTGAGGTGTTCCCTGTCTGTCTGTCCGTCTGTCCATCCCTGGTTCTGCACCCCTGGGTGTGTCTGGGGGTGCCCTGGCAATGTTGGGGGTGCCCTGGGTGGATCTGGGGGTGCCCTGGATGAATCTGGGGGTGCCCTGGCAGTGCTGGGGGTGCTCTGGGGATGCCTTGGATGAGTCTGGGGGTGCCCTGGCAGTGTCTGGGGGTGCCCTGGCAGTTCTGGAGATCACCTGGATGGATCAGGGGGTCCCTTGGCAGTGTTGGGGGTGCCCTGGATGGGTCTGGGGTCCCCCTGGCAGTTCTGGGGGTGCCCTGGCAGTGCTGAGGGTGCTCTGGGGGTCCCCTGGGTGTATCTGGGGTGCCCTGAATGTGTCTGGAGGTGCCCTGGGTGTGTCTGGGGTCCCCTCCTGGCAGTGCTGGGGGTGCCCTGGATGGATCTGGGGGTCCCCTCTGTATGTCTGGGGGTCCCCTGCCATGCTGAGGATGCTCTGGGGGTGCCCTGGGTGGGTCTGGGGGTCCCCTGGGGGTGCCCTGGCATCTCTGGGGTCCCCCCTGGCAGTGCTGAGGGTGCTCTGGGGGTGCCCTGGGTGGGTCTGGGGGTGCCCTGGCAGTTCTGAGGGTGCCCTGGGTGGGTCTGGGGGTGCCCTGGCAGCTCTGGGGTCCCCCCTGGCAGTGCTGGGGATGCTCTGGGGGTGCCCTGGATGGGTCTGGGGTCCCCCCTGGCAGTGCTGGGGATGCTCTGGGGGTGCCCTGGATGGGTCTGGGGTCCCCCCTGGCATCTCTGGGGTCCCCCCTGGCAGTGCTGCTGCCCCAGGCTCCAGCACACGCAGCAGCAGCTCCGTGGGCAGAGCAGCTTCCCCACGTGGGTTTGCTCAGCCTGGGGAATTAAATCCTGCTCAGCACCTAAAAATATTCATTAAAATATTCATTTCTCTGGCTGCTCCCTGCCGTTCCAGGGGAAGATCCCCGTGCCTGCTGGGGGCCCTGGGTGTGTCAGCATTAAAAATCCCATTTTTTGGGGAAGATTTTGGGCGTTGCTTTTCCTCCTGATCTGTGTTTGGGAAGCTCCATGTGATCAGTTCCTTAGAAAACATAATTTATTTTATACTCCTTTTTTTTAGGGGGATTTTTGGGAAGTTAGCCTGAGGTTGTGTTTATAAAAGGTGTCTTGGTGGTAGAGAAATTTCCTGTAGCCCAACTGGGGGAAAATGGCATTAAACTAATTTTATTTAATATGACCTAAATTAAATACTTAGGGGTTGGGTTTGTTTTTTTTTTTTTTTTTTTTTTTTTTTTTGGTCCAATTCCCAAAGCTTTTCCTATTTTCCTAAAACTAATCCCTCTTTTCTTTGGGAGTAGGACATCAAACTGATGCAGAGCTTCAAAAATCTGATGTTTTACCGAATCCCATTTGCTTTCCACATCATCAATTAACAGAATTTGCTAATTTGCACTGACTGGGAGACCTGCTGCCAACCCAGAAACTTTGTGCTGGTGAATAAAAGGAAGTTCAGGTGGAGCTCATTCCCATGCCTGAAATGTGGGGAAAACGTCCAAAAAAATCTGAAATTTTGGGGTGCTGTGAGTGCAAAACCGTCTGTGGGAATAAAGGTTCAGGGGGGAAACGGGGCTGAGGAGTTTTGGTGTGGAAGAGAGGATTTGGGGACGTTCTGCTGGATTTAGGGTCTGGTGCCATTCCTCTGCCTGCAGCAGGGTCTGCCCCGCGTGGTTGGGATGACAAAATTCAATTGTTCCAGCCCCAAAATGCTGCAGGGGAGCTCCAGAGACTCAGCAATGTCCCAGCTGGGGGATGCTGCTGTGGGAGGTGAATTAAAATTGGGAATTTGCTTTAAAACCCCAGGAAAAAGGAGTTTGGGAGGCTCCTGGCCTCCAGGATCCCTGGAAGCGAATTAAACTGGGAAATCTGATTTAAAATCACAGGGAAAAGGAGCTTGGGAGGCTCTTGGCCTCAAGAATTCCTGGAGATGAAATAAAACTGGGAATCTGCTTTAAAATCCCAGGAAAAATGAGTTTTGGAGGCTCTTGGTCTCCAGGATTCCTGGAGATGAATTAAAATTTGGAAATTAAAATTAAAATTTGAAGTCTGATTTAAAACCTCAGGAAAAGGAGCTTGGGAAGCTCTTGGCCTCCAGATTCCCGTGGGATTTGACCCTTGGGGATCCCTCCCATCCTGAGGGGTTCTTTGGGGTGGTTAAAGGATTTTTGGGGGGTTTTTGGGGGTGAAAATTGGAATTCACCTTCCCCGGAGCATCCCCTAAGCTGCCGAGCAGAGGGAGAGGAGGGAAGGGATGGAAAGGTGAGGAAGAGGGTTTGGGGCAAGGTTGTGGCAGAGGCTGCTGAGCTCCCAGAGTTATTCCAGTTATTCCCTGCAGGCTTGGAGACGGCATTAAAAAAAAAAAAAACTAAAAAAGTTGCTGTGCTTTGGGATAAATTTGGGATAAATTTGGGATAAATTCAGGAGTTTTGGGGATGGTGATGCTCAGGGCAGGGAGTCATTCCTTGAGGCAGGGAATGAGGGAATTGTCACCTCCGTGGGATTGGAAAATCCCCACTTGGGGCTGAGCTCACCTGTGGCCAGGTGTGGATGGAGCATCCAACCCTCCCTGTGTGAACATTGACCCTCCCAGTGCCTCAGCAGCTGGAAATTGGGATTGTTCCAGGTGCTCACACTGCACAGCGTCCCAGGGGTGCTGGTTCGGGTAAGGAAAGGTTTAAAAAGCAATTTTAAATCCACGGAATTTGTTCTGATGCTCAAACAAATGACTTGGGTCTGGGTGGTCTTTGAGGTCCCTCCCAACCCAAACCATCCCTGGCTCCTCTGGCTCCTTGCCCTGGTGGGTGGAATTTTTTTAGGAATATTTTTTTGGGAATTGCAGGAGGAAGAGGAGGAGTTTCTTCAAACCCAAAATGGGAAAAGCCTGGGAAGGAGGGAACTGGGTGAATCCCACAGGAGCTGCAGCAGTGATGATGATGATGATGATGATGATGATGATGATGATGATGATGATGATGATGATGGGCTGGCCATGGGGGGTTGAGGGTTAATTCCTTTTCGTTCCTGGATTTCTCCCGAATTTCTCACCCCAGCCAAGGCTCAGACACGGAGCTGCTGCAGGGGGGAGTGGTGGTGTCCAAAATCTGACTGAAAATCAGGATCTTTAGGCATAAAAACTGTTTTCTCTATTTTTTTTTTTATTCTGATTTCCAGATTTCACCCCACAGCGCCGGCGAAGCTGTCAGCAATGAGTTTGTACAGATCCTTTCCCAAAGTAACTCCCTCTCATCTCCTTTTACTTTAATACTTTATCCAATAATATTTTAATGACTTAATTTTATTTTAACGATAGGAATTTCAGAGTTGCAAAGGCTCTTTCTAAATTTATTGACTTGGAGGAACCCCCACCCACTTGTTGATACCATAAATACTTGTCTTGATCTAGATGAATTTCTTATTTTTGCACCAGAATCCCTAATTTTTTTGCAGTATAAAGTGCACTTTTTCATAAAAAAAAAAAATAATCTTGTATTCCTGTCTGATGAGTGTCTTATGTGCTGAAAGGGAAATTCTGCCAAAACTCCAGAGCTGTTAATTCCTCGAGGTGTTCACTGAAACCTGGGAATAAAACCAGATTATTTTTAAGGCAAAACAGGGAAGGAAATGCCTCCCCACGTATGGGAATTGATGATGGGAAATGAAATTATCACTGCCCTTGCAGAAAACCCCGTGGGACTGCAGATCCCCTCTTTGGGTCCTCGCCTGCACCAGCCTCTTCAATCACAAATGTTTACTCTGATGATCAGGGAGTGCCTTGTCCTGTGCTGGGCTCACGTGTGGGAGGCAGGAGGGGATGGATTTACCCAGCGTGGGGTGGGAAATTTGGGCTGGAAACCCCTGGATTGGTGAGAATCCCAATTTTTATCCCTGGGTGCTCCTCGGGGGCTGCGCTGAGTGCTGAGGTGGGCTCACACTCACACACACGGGCAGCAAACAGAATTTCCATCTTCCCTTTTTGGTTGGGTTAACCCAAATCCTGATTATTTTTCTCTTCCATCCTCATTTTTGGGTGGGGTTAACCCAAATCCTGATGGTTTTTCTCTTCCATCCTCATTTTTGGTTTGGTTGACCCAAATACGGATTATTTTGCTGCTCCATCCTCACTTTTGGTTGGGTTAACCCAATTCCTGATGGTTTTGCTCTTCCATCCTCATTTTTGGTTGTGTTAACCCAAAGCCTGATTATTTTGCTCTTCTATCCTCACTTTGGGTTGAGTTAACCCAAATCCTGATTATTTTACTGTTCCATCTTCACTTTTTGGTTGAGTTAACCCAATTCCTGAGGGTTTTGCTGTTCCATCTTAACTTTTTGGTTAGGTTGACCCAATTCCTGATTGTTTTGCTCATGTTTGGTTGGGTTAACCCAATTCCTGATGGTTTTACTGTTCCATCCTCATTTTTGGTTGGGTTAACCCAATTCCTGAGGGTTTTGCTCACTTTTGGCTGGGTTGACCCAAATCCTGATGGTTTTGCTCATTTTTGGTTGGGTTAACCCAATTCCTGATTATTTTAATGTTCCATCCTCATGTTTGGTTGGGTTACCCCAATTCCTGATGGTTTTACTGCTCCATCCTCATTTTTGGTTGGGTTAACCCAATTCCCCATGGTTTTGCTCATTTTTGGTTGGGTTAACCCAATTCCCGGTGGCTTTGCTCATTTTTTGTTGGGCTAACCCAATTCCCCATGGTTTTGCTCATTTTTGGTTGGGTTAACCCAATTCCCCATGGTTTTGCTCGTTTTTGGTTGGGTTAACCCAATTCCCCCGTGGTTTTGCTCGTTTTTGGATGTTTTAACCCAATTCCCCCATGGTTTTGCTCGTTTTTGAATGTTTTAACCCAATTCCCCCGTGGTTTTGCTCGTTTTTGGATGTTTTAACCCAATTCCCCCGTGGTTTTGCTCGTTTTTGGATGTTTTAACCCAATTCCCCATGGTTTTGCTCGTTTTTGGATGTTTTAACCCAATTCCCCCATGGTTTTGCTCGTTTTTGGATGTTTTAACCCAATTCCCCATGGTTTTGCTCATTTTTGGTTGGGTTAACCCAATTCCCCATGGTTTTGCTCATTTTTGGTTGGGTTAACCCAATTCCCCCGTGGTTTTGCTCGTTTTTGGATGTTTTAGCCCAATTCCCCATGGTTTTGCCGTCTCCTTTAGGGGCGCGCTGTTCGTCCCGACCCTTCCCCAGCCCCGCGTGTCCCCGGTGGAGCCGCCCGGTGTCCGCGTGAGCGTCTCAGGTGTCCCCTCGCGCTCCTCGGGGCTCCCGGGGCGCCACTCCCGGCCCTTTGGGGTTCCTGTCGTGTTCTTGCAGTGCCTTGTAAACCCCAGCAGTGCCCCCGACCCCGAGGGGCTGCGGGCTCCCAGCTTGTACTGCCAGACTGGACTTTGTGATGAGGATTTGAGCCCCCGTTTCAAAGGAAATAAAAGAGTTTGACTCTGACTCTGAGTGTCCTCTCGTCTTTATTGGTTCTAAAGGTGGTGGTTGGTGCAGACCTGTTGCCCTGTCCGCCCTAAATGGTGTCCCCAGGTGTCACATCCACTCCTTTACCCCTAAATCCTGTCCCCAGGTGCCACATCCACATCCTTACCCATAAATGATGTCCCCAGTTGTCACATCCACACCTTTATCCCCTCCAGGGATGGGAACTCTGTGCTGGCAGCTTTCAAGCTTCTCTCTCTCTGCTCAGCGTGCCTTCCCCTCCCTGCCCGCATCCAGGAGCTACAGATGGATATTCTCTGAATTCTCTATATTCTCTATATCCTCTATGTTCACTATATTCTCTATAGGATATTCTCTATATTCTCTGTATTCTATTCTCTGTATTCTATTCTCTATATTCTCTGTATTGTCTACATTCTCTATATTCTCTATATCCTCTATATTCACTATATTCTCTGTAGGATATTCTCTATATTCTATTCTCTATATTCTCCACATTCTCCATATTCTCTGTATTTTCTTTTCTGTATTTTCTATATTCTCTATATTTTCTGTATTCTCTATATCCTCTATATTCTCTATATTTTCTGTATTCTCTATATTCTCAATATTCTCTATATTCTCTATGTTTTCTATATTCTCTGTATTCTCTTTTCTATATTTTCTATAGTCTCAATATTCTCTATATTCTATTTTCTATATTTTCTGTATTCTCTATGTCCTCTGTATTCTCTATATACTCTATATTTTCTGTATCTCTATATTCTCTATATTTTCTGTTCTCTCTATATTCTATATATTCTTTATATTCTCTATATTTTCTGTATTCTCTATATTCTCTATATCTTCTGTATTCTCTATATTCTCTATATTTTCTATACTCTATATTCTATATATTCTTTATATTCTCTATATTTTCTATACTCTATATTCTATATATTCTTTATATTCTCTATATTTTCTATATTCTCAATATTCTCTACATTCTCAGTATTCACTATATTCTCTATATTCTGTGCTGCAGGGTGGGATTCCCTTGTCCAGTTCCCAGCCAGCACCGTGGCTCCAGCCTGGAGTAAATCCCTGGAGGAAATCCCTGCGTGCTGCCCCTCAGGAAGCACAAACACCCCGGTGCCAGAGCATCTCCGAGGAGAGGGGAAGGTGCTCGTGGGGTGATGAGCCCTTCCCAAGGCACATTTCCATTTTTGGTGGTGGGACCAGAGGCATTTCCTGCCCTTCCCGGGCCTGAGGGGGTTGGGAATCCGAGTTAATCTTTGACCGTGGGTGCAGCCCAGGCAGGAATTTCTTTGTCCAAGTGGAGCAGAAGTCTCATTTTTGGGAGATGCCGTAAACTGGCGGCATCAAGAGAGAAAAATGTGATTCCTGCTGTGGCGGGGCAAAAGCTGGTTTTTTTTTTCTTGCTGAGCCATCGTGGTTGGCTTTGATTTGGAAACATCCAAAGGTCACCTCAGTGTCCGCTCGGCTGATGTGTCCTGACAGCAGCCAGCGCTGGGAAAACTGGGGCTGTGCCTTCCCAACCATCCCAGCTGGCAGCAGAGACACAGCCCTGGACCCTGTCCCTGAATCCTGCCCCTCTCCAGCCCTGAATCCTGCCCCTCTGTGCCCCTCTCCAGCCCTGAATCCTGCCCCTGAATCCTGCCCCTCTCCAGCCCTAATCCCATCCTTCTGTGCCCCTCTCCAGCCCTGAATCCTGTCCCTGGACCCTGTCCCTGAATCCTGCCCATCTCCAGCCCTAATCCCATCCCTCTGTGCCCCTCTCCAGCCCTGGATCCTGTCCCTGAATCCTGTCCCTGAATCCTGCCCCTCTCCAGCCCTGAATCCTGCCCCTCTGTGCCCCTCTCCAGCCCTGGATCCTGTCCCTGAATCCTGTCCCTGAATCCTGCCCCTCTCCAGCCCTGAATCCCATCCCTCTGTGCCCCTCTCCACACCTGAATCCTGCCCCTCTGTGCCCCTCTCCAGCCTGAATCTTGCCCCTGAATCCTGTCCCTGAATCCTGCCCCTTTCCAGGCCTGAATCCCATCCTTCTGTGCCCCTCTCCAGCCCTGAATCCTGCAGAGGGACAGCCCCCCTGAATCCCATCCCTCTGTGCCCCTCTCCACACCTGAATCCTGTCCCTGAATCCTGTCCCTGAATCCTGTCCCTGAATCCTGCCCCTCTCCAGCCCTGAATCCCATCCCTCTGTGCCCCTCTCCACACCTGAATCCTGCCCCTCTGTGCCCCTCTCCAGCCTGAATCTTGCCCCTGAATCCTGCCCCTCTCCAGCCCTAATCCCATCCTTCTGTGCCCCTCTCCACACCTGAATCCTGTCCCTGAATCCTGTCCCTGAATCCTGCCCCTGAATCCTGCCCCTCTCCAGCCCTGAATCCCATCCCTCTGTGCCCCTCTCCAGCCCTGAATTGAGGTGGGATGAAGCAAATCCCACCTGAGGTTTCCCGCCCCAAATAATTCCTGGAGCCTCCAGCTTCCCCTGAAGCCCCACGAGCTGCTTGGAGCTCCACGTGCTGGAAGCAGCAGCCAGCCCTTTTTGTCCTTTTGTTTTAAAAACACCATGAGAAACCACGAACTGCCTTTTTCCCAGGGAACCTCCCCCCTGCAGCGCCCACCTTGCTCAGCCTGAGTGGTTTTGGGGAGCACTGAGCTCCTGCAGGGTGTGGGAAGGACCTGATCCCGTTCTGTCGCTCCCAGGGGTGATGCCACCAATTCCCAGAGGTCTCTGGGCACTTTTTGGGGATCCTCTGCTCAACAGCTGTGAGGAACTGAGAGCCCTAAAACCTGGAAGGCAGCACTTCCCCTCTTGCTGCTTGCGGTAAGGAGCTCTGCAAAAAAACCCCACATTTTCTGCCAGCTCGGGCAGCTGAGGGGGATTTCTGCATTTTGGGGAGCTGGAGCCCTCTGGAGCCTCCTGCTCTGAGTCCTTACCAGGACCAGCGTCTGGAGAAGGGAAAAACGTGATTTGTTTGGAATCACAGAATGGTTTTCTTGGAAGGGACCTTAAAGCTCATCCCTGCCGTGGGCAGGGACACCTTGCACTGTCCCAGGGTGCTCCAAACCCCATCCAAGCTGGTCTTGGACACTTCCACACCTTTCCAGTGTGGAAATGGAGCTTCTCCTGGACTTCCCAGGGTGCTCCAAACCCCAACCAAGCTGGCCTTGGGCACTTCTACATCTTTCCAGTGTAGAAACTGGAGCTTCTCCTGGACTTCCCAGAGCTCCATCCTGCTCACCCTCAGCCCATCCCTGCTGCTCCTTCCCTGGGAGCAGCAATCCCCTGCTCCAGATCCACGCCAGGAGAGCTTTGCTGAGGTGAGGGACCCTCATGGGATGCATTAATTGGAGAGGAACCTTCATCCTGCTGGGAAAAGGCCCCCAGGAACCTCCCAGCCCTGAGTGAGTCCAGGAAGAGCTGAGGAAACGTGGGATGCAGAGGCTGCGCAATCTCCTCTCGCAGGCTGGTGAGGACACGCTGGGACATTTCATCATCCCTCGCTCAGGATCAAACCTCTGCTCCCAAAATCCCTCTTTTATGGCCCTGTAAATCTCTGGCTTCCACTGCTGGCGCCTCTGGGGGAAAACATCCGGCTCCAGCAACCTTTGCTGCTCCGGGAGTGCGTCACTCCTGGATGTGGGGCTCGCAGAAAATCCATTGCAAAAGCAGAACTTTGGGATTTCGGGGCTTCTGACGGGTCTTGCTCAATGTCACTGGGGAGGTCGGGGCCTCTTCCTGCACCCAGACACGCCAAGGGCTCCATTTTGGGTCTGGATCAGCACATTTGGCGCCCTGGGCATGGTGGAGGGGCTGGTGTGGGCATGGAGATGTCAGAGGGAAGGGAATGGTGTGTGGTGTGGTGGTTCTGCCCTTGTGCCATCCTGGGGTGATGCTCCCTCTCCTTTTCCCCCTGGATTTGGGGGGCTGGAGGGCTGCAGTCCCCCCGGATGATGAAATCCCTGGGACAGGAATCACAGCAGGCTCGGGGCTCTGGGAATTCCCTGTGGGAAGGTGCTCCAGGAGGGGAGCTCATCCCTGCCCAGCTGCTGGAGGGTGATGGGTGATGTCCCACACGGGACAAAACCCTGGAGACAAACCTGAGGTGTCCCTGTGAGCCACAGGTGGGGTTTCCTTCCAGGGTGGGAAGGGAAAAGCAGTGAAATGGGGAGGGGGCCTGGGGGATTCCTGCTCCTCCTCACCCATCCTGCTGCAAGGACGGATCCAGAGCAGGGCAGCAAAGCCAGGACCGGGGCAATCCCCTTCACATGACCCCGGTCATCCCGACAGACTTCTCCTTTCCCATGTTTTAGGGTGAAACTTCTTCCCCGTGTTTTAGGGTGAAATTTCTTTCCGTGTTTTAGGGTGAAATTTCTCTCCCATATTTTAGGGTGAAAATCCTTCCCCGTGTTTTAGGGTGAAACTTTTCCCGTGTTTTAGCGGAAACTTCTCCCGTGTTTTAGGGTACAATTTCTTTCCCGTGTTTTAGGCTTTCCCTCAGGCAACCCCTTGAGGACCCGGGTGAGAAAAGCCGGGGCAGGGCTGGAGCGAGTCCGGCGGAGGAGCGGGACAGGCAGCCCTAAATCACGGGATTGGAGCGGGACAAACAGCCCTAAATCACGGGATTGGAGCGGGACAGACAGCCCTAAATCACGGGATTAGCTCCCGTTTCTCCGGCGGGAGCACAGCCGGATCCCGGGCGCTCGGACGGACCTCGGGACACCGGGAATGGCCTCGCCTGCCCCGGGGGCCCGGCCCGTTCCCTCCCGCCACCGGCAGCTCCTCATCCCTCCGCTCACGTTTTCCTGCTCCAAGCATCCCTGAGGAGCAGCGGGGAGAGGGGCGGTGCCGTGCCGGCCCCCGGATTCCCCTGCCCAGCCCCGCTCTGGCACGGCTCTGGCACGGCTCTGCCCGGCACACGTGGCCCCGCTGGCTCCGTGCCACCGGCGTGCCCGGCTCCGTCCCGGCTGCCGCCCTTCGGGATGACGTAACCCCGGCCTCGGTTGCCTCAGAAGGATCCGGGCTCACCGGAGCCATCCCCCGGCCTCACCTGGCCGGTGGGACGAGGTCCGGTCCCGGTTCTTCCCCCGCTCCGCCCGCCCGCCCCATCCCCGCTCCGCCGGGATTTGGGAAGGGGCGGATCGCGATAACGGCGACCCGATAACAGGCCAGGAGAGCTGGCTGAGGGTGCGAGGATGGGAAACCCGCGCTCGGGATGCTCCCGCCCCGCACATCATCCCCTCTCCATCACCCCCAGGGCATTCCCCGAGCCGCGCCATCCCTGGGGAAAACCGCAGGTAGAAGGGAAATATTTGGGTCCGAAAAGGAATATTCCAGATTTTTTTTAAATCTCCGCAGCTGCAAACCAGCTTAGACATCACCCGCTGCAGCTCTCTCGGAGCTGCTGTCGGAAATCCCAGCGGAGAGGAGAGGAGAGGAGAGGAGAGGAGAGGAGAGGAGAGGAGAGGAGAGGAGAGGAGAGGAGAGGAGAGGAGAGGAGAGGAGAGGAGAGGAGAGGAGAGGAGAGGAGAGGAGAGGAGAGGAGAGGAGAGGAGAGGAGAGGAGAGGAGAGGAGAGGAGAGGAGAGGAGAGGAGAGGAGAGGAGAGGAGAGGAGAGGAGAGGAGAGGAGAGGAGAGGAGAGGAGAGGAGAGGAGAGGAGAGGAGAGGAGAGGAGAGGAGAGGAGAGGAGAGGAGAGGAGAGGAGAGGAGAGGAGAGGAGAAATTCCTGCTGGGAGTTCTCTCCGGCGTCACCCTCGGGGGAGGGCGGGCAAAGTTCGGCTCCTATAAAGCCAGGTCTGCTCCTCTTCATTCATTCCCCCGCCGGCCACAGCACGTCCGGCCCTTGCAGAGGAGTGGGAATCCCGCCCCGGATCCCTGCAGGATGCCGATGAGGGGAGCGATGCCGCGGATCGCCGCCCTCACCTGCCTGCAGCTCCTGCTGCTGCTGCGGGCCGCGCATTGCCGGCCCCACGCGTGGGACCAGGACAGGCTGCAGCTGGAGGCCGTCAAAAAGGCGATCCTGGAGCGGCTGGGGATGGCGGCTCCCCCCGCCATCCGGCACCGGCCGGACCCGGAGAGCATCCAGAGAGCGCAGCGGCTCTACCGGCGGGCAGCGGCGGAGCTGGCGGGCAACCGGAGCCGGGAGGAGGAGGAGGAGGAGGGAGAGGAGGAAGCCGTGCCCAGGCTGCACCGCCTGACCCCCACCCGTAAGTGGCCGCGGCTCGGTGTCACCCCCCGGCCCTCATGGCCCCCCGCATGTCCCAGCGCGTCCCGGCCTCGGGAATGTCACCCCGCTGTCCCGGGACATGACCGGGCATGCAGCACCGTGCCGCGCTCCTTACCCCGCTCCTTCCTCCGCCCTGGAACTGGGGACGAGCCGCGCTGGAGCCGCTGTGCCTAAAACCACAAAAAATCAGCGGGTTTGGGGATGGAAGGTTCGATCAGCCGGCTCGGGGCTCGGAGTGCGGCTGGAGGGGTTTGGGGGCGAGCGGGAGGGGGAAGTGGGGCGCCATCCCCCCGATCCCCAGCTTCTGCCCCAGTTCGGGGGTTTGTCTGCGTCTGGGAGGGCATTTAAATAATTAAATAAGTTAATTTATATTAAAATTTAAATTTAAATTAATTTAAATAATCCCCTCCTGCTGCTTGGGCCGGCTGGGGACGGTCGGGGGCTGGGTGGGTCCTGGGACTCCTTTTCTGGCACCGGGAGAGCTGAGACGCTCCAGCCAGGAATGGATGGGATGTCGGAATTTCCAGCACCCCTCAGGGTGTGGGTGATTCCCCGCAAGCAAAGGCTGGAGCTGATCCCAAGGCTGGGCTGATGAGGAATTCCCGTCTCTTACATCAGCTGTCACCTCTGTCCCCGCAGTGCTGCCCTGGCTGGACGTCCCCGAGGGACACCAGGACCCTCCAGGCCACCGGGACGCGCAGGGACAGCGGGAGCCCCTCGGTCCCCACCGCTACCGCCTGCTGCTGTCCCGCACCGCGGATTTCCAGCGGCGGCTCCGCGTGGTGCGGGCGGAGCTGAAGCTCCTCCGGCGGCCGCTGTCCCCTCCCGGCGCCTCGGTGCCACCTCGGGTCACCGTCTCCGCCCTGCCGGGGGCTGGGGACACCCCCCAGGTGCTGCAGAGCCAGGATCTGCGGGATTCCCTCGTTCTGGACCTGACAGGAGCCGTCCGGCCCTGGCTGGCCGGGCCCGAGCCCTCGCTGCGCCTGCAGCTGGAGTTCAGCGCCGACGTCTCGGCAGCCCTGGCCACCTCCGAGGGCAACACGCTGGAGCTGGAGGTGCGAACCCTGGAGACAGCAGCCCGGGCGGCCAGGCGAGCCCGGGGGCTGCAGGAGGAGTGCGGGAAGGGCGACGGGAGGTGCTGCCTGAAGTCGCTGCGGGTCTCCTTCCAGGACATCGGCTGGGCCGACTGGGTGGTCGCCCCCAGCAGCTACCACATGCGGTTCTGCGAGGGCTCCTGCCCGCACAACTACAAACCGGCCAGCATGCACGCCCAGATCCAGTCCCGGGTGCACTCCCTGTCCAAGGCGGCGCCTCCTCCCTGCTGCGTCCCCGCCGGCTACGACCCCATGGTGCTGATGCACCTGGACGGGCAGGGCAGGCTGGTGTCCAGCCTCTTCGAGGACATGCTGGTCACCGGGTGCCACTGTGCCTGACAGCTGCAGCTCCGCCCATCCCGGGGGGGCACGGCCATCCTGGCAGCTGCAGCGGCACAAAATCCACGTCCTGGGGCACCCCGAGCTCAGCCATGCGGTCTCCAGCTCCAGCATCCCCAAATCCAGATCCTGTGGCACTGAATTACTCATCTCCAGCCCTGGATCCACTCAGCCATGGAGTCTCCAGCTCCAGCATCCCAAAATCCAGGTCCTGCGGCACCGAGTGACTCCAACCAGCCCTGGCTCTGCTTCAGCCCTGGGGTCTCCAGCTCTGCCACCCAGCCCAGCCCCAGCATCTCCAGTTGTGACCTCTCTACCGAGATAACTGTTCCTCTGTCTCTTCTCCAATTTGAATCCATATTTTATTGAGCAGGTGGGTCCTTCCCACCCAGGAGACCCCGATGGGCTGGGGTGGGTCATGCCCAGGTGTCCATATCCCACTCCAAACCCTCTTCTCTGCTCAGAGACTTATTTATGCAACCCAGTTATTTATTTCTAACTTATTGTATTTTATAGCAAAATACCCTTTTTTTAAGGGGGAAAGATGGAGGGGCTTTTGTGATTTTTCTATTTTATATATTTCTATAAAACCCAAAGGATGTAATAACAATGAATAAAGTGATTGTAACAGGGGTTGTGCTGCTCCTCCTGCACACCTGGGGGGCTCTGCCAGGACCCCCAGCTCCCCTGGGATCTGCCTCCACACGGATTTGCTGGTAAATCCCCAGGGGTTTCCAGTGCCAGCAGGTGAGTAATGCCTGGGCACTGCTCCCAGAGACCTTTGGGCTGTTTGTGTCCTTGGGAAGGGCTCTGGGCACTGCTCTGACCCTGGGGGTGACCATTGCCCCATTCCCAGGTGCCTCCAAAGGGATGGGGGGACCCCCCCCGGGAGCTTGGTGGCACCCACGGTGTCCCCAAGGCCTCCCCATGGGGTGGCTCTGCTGTCACAGCTCCTTTCTGTCCCCTCTTCCAGCGTGATCTGGGGCTGTCCTGGGCTCAGCAGCTCCTGCCGGGGACCTTGGGGCAGGGGGAATGTGGGAGCTCTGGGGTGGGATGGGGATTTTGGGGGCCAGGGACTGGGGCATGCAAGCTGAGATGGCCTCTCTGGGGACAGGGACTGGAGACACCTGGCTCTTGGTGCCTTGGGACCCCCACTTTGGGGACAGGAGCTTCCTTGGGACCCCCACTTTGGGGACAGGAGCTCCCTTGGGACCCCCACTTTGGGGGCGCAGACTCTGGGACCCCCAGGCAAACCCCACGTCCTGCCCAGGGCTTCCCACAGACCACGAGCTATGCGGGTAATTAGCGATAATGAAACCATTTAATGGGGCACACTGAAGCCTCCCAGGGACTGGGGGGACACCCAGACGAGCCATGGGGTCCCTGTGTCCCCATGGGTCTCCCCAGGAGGATTAAAAAAGGAGCTTTTTCTTGTTCCCCAAAGCGGCAGATTTAGCAGGAGAAGATTGAGCAGGTGGCACCGGATGTCCCCAGCCGCCAGCCCGGTCCCGGGCGAGCTCTCCCTGGGCTCGAAAGGGGAAGGGGAAGCCGAGGCCGCGGTCAGCCCCGCCGCTCCCGCCGGCCCCGGGCGCGCCCGGCCCCGCCGCTCCGGTGCCGCTGCCGGCGGATGCGGCCGAGGCGTCCCCGCGGTCGGTGGCCGCGGCCCCGGGAGGAAATGTCAGCTCAGCCCCCACCCCCGCCTGAGAACCGGGGCGAAGGAGCGAGCCGGGGCTGCCGAAAAACCCGAAACACCCCGCAAAAGGCGCTGCCGCTGGATGTGCGTGGGAACCGCGCGTGGGGAATGTCCCTGTCCCCTCTGCGCTGGGGGAAAGGGACACAGAGGGTCCCCCCGGTGTCCCCCGGTGTCCCCCCAGCCCCTCACGGGTCAGGAGTGAGGTAGATGTCCTCGCTGGGCCCCAGGGTGTTGGCGTAGATGGGCTGGTCCCCGGGATCGGCCGCGCTCTCCAGGAAATAATCCTCGTGCAGCAGGACCTGGGGGCTGGGCACAGGGAATGGCACGGGGGGCACGGGTGGGAAAGGTGGAAATGATGAACAGGATGGGATGGTACAGCATGGGGTGGGGTGGGATGGGGACGGGATAGGATGGAACAGCATTGGGTGACGAGGGATGGGATGGGATGGGATGGGATGGGATGGGATGGGATGGGATGGGATGGGATGGGATGGGATGGGATGGGATGGGGTGGGATGGGTGGAAAGAGATGGATGGGATGGATGGATGGATGGATGGATGGATGGATGGATGGATGGATGGATGGAAAGGGATGGATGGAATGGGATGGATGGAAAGGGATGGATGGATGGATGGATGGATGGATGGATGGATGGATGGATGGATGGATGGATGGATGGATGATGGATGGATGGATGGATGGATGGATGGATGGATGGATGGATGGATGATGGATGGATGGAAAGGGATGGATGGATGTAAAGGGATGGATGGGAGGCAGGTTCAGCCCAGGATGGAGCAGGATGAGGCCGGATAGGGCAGGACAACCCACCAGGGCACGGCAGGGCAGGGAGGGGGTGGAACACTCCCGGAACGCCCATTCCCGGTGCCGGAGCCTCACCTGTAGCGCGGCTCCTGCCACGCCCGTGCCGATCCCTGCCCGGCAGCCGGGGCCGTGCCGGGGCTCACGAAGACGTTCTCGTAGTCGGGCCCGTCGCTGGCACCGGCGCTCCCGGCGTCCCGGCTGATGTAGCGGGGCTGGCGGGCGCTTCCAGCGGGGTCCTGCTTCCCCCGTCCCCCGCCGCCCGCCGCGGCCGCCGCTCTCCTCCGCCGGCACCAAAGCGCGGCCGCCGCCGCTGCCGCCAGCGCGGCCACCGCGGCCACCGGCCCGGCCACCAGCGCGGCCACCGGCCCCGCGCCCGGCCCGCACTCGCGGCCGTGGAACTCCGTGGCGTTGTGGGGATGCCCGTGCGGGGTGAGGCACTGGCAGAGGATGCCCCCGCGGGCGCAGGGCGCCAGGACGGTGCCCAGCACGTCGCAGCGGCAGGACACGCTGAGCGAGCGCAGCGAGGGCTGGAAGGCGGCGGCGGGCACGGCGGGCAGCGGGTTCCCCTCCAGCCGCAGGCTCCGCAGCGCCGTGGCGTTGCTGAAGAAGCCGCGGGGCAGCTCCCGCAGCCGGTTCCCGGCCAGGTCCAGCTCCTCCAGCCGCGGGCCCAGGCGGGCCGAGGGGCTCAGGGCCTCGATGCCGTTGTGGCCCAGCAGCAGCCGCCGGTGCCCCCGGAACGGGCTCCAGTCCAGCTCGGCACAGCCGCTGCTCCTGCTGGTCAGGTTCAGCTCTGGGGAAAGGTCCAGCATCAAAGGGAAACAGGGGGACACCAGGAGGATGGGGGTCACGGGGAGCAGCAGCAGCAGCAGCAGCGGGGCCGCGGGGCCCCCCATGGTCCTTGCGCTGCAGCGGGAGCCTGGTGGGAAACGGGAATCAGGACCCCCATTGCCTCCGATCGCCCCTCCCAGCGCAAACCAGCGCAGCCCCGTCTGGCCCCGGGCCCAGCGCCGCTGTGCAGCTCCCGGGGGTCCCGGCGGGGCATTTCCTGCCCCCCTTCCCCCTCCCAGCCGCCGCAGCCCCACTCGCCTGCGCTCCGGCCGCTGCTGCCTGGTGTGGGGAAGAGGAACAGGCGGGTCCGGCTGTCCCGTGTCACCCTGCCAGGGCGTAGCCGGCCCCGGGGAGGGGGGGGGGGGGGGCAGCAGCACCCCCACGTCAGCCCCCCCTGACCCCTGCCCGACCCCCGGCCCTTTCCTGGGGGGCTGAGCATCCCCCCGCACTGGCTGAGTGTCCCGGTGACCCCGGTGACCCGAGGGGTGGGGGACACGCGTGTGGGCACTCAGACCCCCCCCCGGCCGCACAGGGACCCCCCGAGTGTGAGAGGACCCCGGGGCCGGGTGGGAGCCGGGGCACTCTGTGGCTGTGTCCCCTGGCAGGGTGGGTGTCCCCATCCCGGTGTCCCCTCCCCGTGTCTGCAGCTCAGCGTCCCCAGTGCATCGTGCTCGTGTCCCCTCACCATGTCCGAGCCCCCTCCGGTGTCCGTGTCCCTCCATGTCCACCCCCTGTGTCCATCCCTGTCCCTCCGTGTCCCCTCCGTGTCCCCATCGTGTCCCCCCCGTGTCACAGCGTGTCCGTGTCCGCCCCCTGGTGTCCGAGTCCCTCCGTGACTCCCTGCTCCCATTCCTTTCCGTCTGTCCCCCCGCCGTGTCCGTGTGTCCCCCTCGTGTCCGTGTCCCCGTATGCCCAACCCCTCGCATGTGTCCACCCCGTCGTGTCCACGTCCACCGTGTCCCCTGTCACATCCGTGTCCCTCTGTGTCGCGTGTCTGTGGCCACCCCCTCGTGTCCTCGTGTCCCTCCATGACCATCCTGTCTCCATCCCCTCGTGTCGCTGCCCCTTTAAATCCACCCCATCGCCTCCGCGTCCACCGAGTCACATCCGTGTCCCTCTGTGTCCCCCGTGTCCCCCGGTGTCCCCCCTCCCATGTCCACCCCTTCGTGCCCGTGCCCACCCTTTCCTGTCCGCGTCCCTCCGTGCCCACGCCCTCGCGTCCGTGTCCGCCCCGCCACATGTCCACCCCCTGTACCCGCCGTGTCCGCGCCCACCCCCTCGTGTCCCTGCGC
This sequence comes from Ammospiza nelsoni, assembly GCF_027579445.1. Lineage (NCBI taxonomy): Eukaryota > Metazoa > Chordata > Aves > Passeriformes > Passerellidae > Ammospiza > Ammospiza nelsoni. Next base: position 6,048,647 of record NC_080659.1, read on the forward strand.
GACCACCGTGCCCGTGTCCCCTCGTGTCACTGCCCCTTTAACTCACCCCCTGGTGTCCCTGACCCCCCGTGCGCCCCCTCCCTGGATGCCCACGCCCCTCGTGTCCCTGACCCCCCGCGTGTCCCTGCCCCTCCATGCCAACCCCCTCTCGTGCGTCCCCCGTGTCCGTGCCCACTCCTCATCCCCGCGTCCCCGCGCCCACCCAGCCCCATCCTCGCCCCCCTGAGCCCCCTGTGCCCACCCCCGCGGTGCCCGTGACCCTCCTCGCCCACTCCCCTCGCCCCCCGTGTCCGTGTGTCCGTGTGTCCGTGTGTCCCCCTCCCCGCTCCCTCCCTCCTCGGCGCGGTCCCCACCGCCTCCCCCCGCCGCCATCGCCCCTTTAAGCGCGGCGCGCGGCGCGGGGGGGGGTGGTGGCGGCGCTGCCGGAACAGCCGCGCGGGGGGGGCGCGGCGGTTTCAAGCTCCCCCTCGGGCGCGCGGCCGCAGCCGGCGGGGCCGGGCCGGGCCGGGCCGGGATGGCGGCGGGGGCGGCGGGGGCGGCGGGGGCCGCGCGGGGCCGGGCCCGGGGCCGCTGACAGCCGCCGCCGCGCCATGTACGCCAAGGGCAAGGGCTCCGGCGTGCCCTCGGACGGCCAGGCCCGCGAGAAGTGAGTGCGGCGCCGGGCGGCGGCGGGGGACGGCCGGGGCGCGGAAGTTTTTGCCGGGGCGGGCGCCGGGGGAGCGGGGACGGAGCGGGAAGGGACGGGGGGGGGGAGAGAGATCGGGAAAAGCGGGGGGAGATCGGGGGGCGGGCGGACCCCCCGGCCCCCGCCCCGCCGGGGAGCACCGGCAGCCGCGGGGCAGCGGGAGCTGGCGGGGGTCAGCCGGGCACCGGGAGCCGGCGTGAGCCCCCGCTCTGCGGCATCCCCCGGGGCACCGGGAGCCGGGACGAGCCCCCGGTCCGTAGCATCCCCCGGGGCACCGGGAGCCGGGGTGATCCCCCCGGTCCGTGCTATCCCCCGGGGCACCGGGAGCTGCGGGGGCACCGGGAGCACGGATGATTCCCCCCGATCCGTGCCATCCCCCGGGACACCGGCAACCGGGATGATCCCCCCGGTCCGTGGCTTCCCGGGGCACCGGGAGCCGGGATGATCCCCCTCGATCCGTGCCATCCCCCGGGGCACCGGGAGCTGCGATGTGCCGGGGTCCGTGGCATCCCCCGGGGCACCGGGAGTCCGATCACGCCGGGGCTAACGGGAGCCGGGATGTGCCCTCCGGGTATTGCCACATCTCGGGGCACCGGGAGCTGCGGGAGCACCGGGCTGATCTCCCCGGTCTGCGGCATCGCCGGGGGCACCGGCGGCCGGGATGCCCCTTCCCCGACCGTGCCACCCCCCGGGGCACCGGGACCCGGGCTGATCCCCGCGCTCCGTGCCATCCGCCAGGGTACGGGAGCGCTCCGAGGCTGCCGTGAGCGGGGCTGTGCCCCCCGGTCTGTGCCATCCTCCGGGGCACCGGGAGCCGGGGCGATCCCCCGGTCTGTGCCATCCCCCGGGGCACCGTGCCCCGCGATGGCACCGGCGCTACCGGCAGCCGGGATGTGCCCGGTCCGCAGCATCCCTGAGGGCACCGGGAGCCCTCCCCGGCCGTGCCAGCGGCACCGGAACGGCCCCGGGGCTGCCGATGCCCCGCGGCCGCTGCCGCCCCCGGTCCCCGCTCCGTGCCCGCCGCTCGCCGTGCCGGTCCCCGGGGCGCTGCTGGGACCGGGGGCTGCTCCCACCGGGGCCGGGACCCCGCGAGTCCCGTTCGTGCTCCCGGGGCTCCGCGGGGACACCGGGCCCCGAGCCACATCCTGTGGGCTGTGTCACCTGTCCTGGAGCCACCCCGGCGCTGTCACCGGCGGGAGTCGCTCGGTGCCACCGGCGGGAGTCGCTCGGTGCCGCCGCTGGGGTCCCTCAGGGAGGTGACATCGAAGCTCCTTCATTAACCCGCACTAATTGAGGGTGGGGGGCTCCATCCTGGCTGTCCCTCGGGGTGGCGGTGTCACCGAGGGGGTGGCAGGGCCCTGACCCTGTCCCTGTCCCCCTCCTGTCCCCCCAGGCTGGCGCTCTACGTCTACGAGTACCTGCTGCACGTGGGGGCCCAGAAATCCGCCCAGACCTTCTTGTCGGAGGTAAGGGGGGGGGGCAGCGCCCCCAGACCCCCCCATCCCACCCAGGGGGGGTCTTGGAGCCCCTCAGTCCCTGCCTGGGGGTGCTGACCCCCCCCGTGTCCCCCTCGCAGATCCGATGGGAGAAGAACATCACGCTGGGGGAGCCCCCCGGCTTCCTGCACTCCTGGTGGTGGTGAGTGGGGGTCTGGGGGGCTTGGGAAGGGGGGAACCCCCCCATTCCCATGGCAGAGGGGCAGGGAGGGGGTCTGGGATCTCCCCCCCCCACATCCCCTCGTACCCCATAAACACAAACCTGCCCCTCTGCTTTCCCCATCAGCGATTTGGGGGCCCCCCCTTTCCCTCCCATCGCGGCCCCCCCTGCCCGGCTCCTCCAGATGGATCCAATTTGGCACCGGGAGTGGGGCTGGGGGCGCTCCCGGCCCCGGGGCTGGACCCCCGCGCTGGGGGGGCCCCGCAGAGCCCCCCGAGGAGGGCGTGGGGACGTGGGGGGGCGTTAATTGTGGGGTGGGGGGCTCGGGGGTGGGCAGTGAGCGATCGGTTGGTGATTTGGGGAGGGGGCACACACAGCGAGGGGGGGGTTCACTGGCGCCCAGCCAGCACCCCCAAACCCGGGGGGCTCCCAGGGACACGCAGGGCCCCCCGTGCTGCCCCAGCGCAGGGCGGGGGGCGCGGGCAGGGACCCCCTCCCCACGGCGGGATGCTGCCGTGCCTGATGTAAAGTCGCAGGAATTTGGGCTCCGGCCGTAGCGACCGTTTCCAGGGAAAACAGGCGGGGAAAGCAGCGCCGGGAGCCGGGAGGCCCCGGCCGAGGGACGGAGGGAGGGGGGGCCGGGGCGTGGGGATCGCGGGAGGGGTCGGGGTGTGAACTGGGGGGGTCCTCACCCTCTGCCCCCCATCCCATCCCATCCCATCCCATCCCATCCCATCCCACCCCATCCCATCCCATCCCATCCCCCCCCATCCCATCCCATCCCATCCCATCCCATCCCATCCCATCCCATCCCATCCCACCCCATCCCATCCCATCCCATCCCACCCCATCCCATCCCGTCCCATCGCACCCCGTTCTGTCCCCAGCGTGTTCTGGGATCTGTACTGCGCCGCCCCGGACCGCCGCGAGACCTGCGAGCATTCCAGCGAGGCCAAAGCCTTCCATGACTACGTGAGTGCCTCACGAGGGGGGGTCCGTGTGCTGCCGACCCCCCCTCACAGCGCCGGGAGCCCCCCGTGCCGGGCTCCTGCCCTGCCGGCCCCGATCTCTGCCTGACCTATTTCCCTTTGCCCATTGCACAGGGTGCCGCTGAGGGGGGGGTAATCCCTGGGGGCCGGGCTCTGTGCCCCCCCCGGGGACCCCGGCGTGCCCTGGCGTGCCCATCCCCCTCTGTCACACCCCCCCAGGGCACAGGGATCCCCCCCATTCCCTCCACACCATGGGCACGGTGCCAGCCGGGGTGTCCCCTGTGCCCACCCGGGGTCCTGGGGGTGTTCCCTGTGCCCACCCGGGGTCCTGGGGGTCGCTGCGGGGCTGGGGCTCAGTGGGACCCCTCCACAGTGGGATGCTGTGGGGGTTCAGGGTGATGCAGGATGCAGAGCCCGTGGGATGCAGGATGATGCAGGATGCGTGCCCCACGGGGTGCTGTGGGATGCAGGAGGATGCTGTGCGATGCTTTGGGATCCAGGATGGTGCAGGGTTCCACAGCCCCACAGCGTGCAGGGTTCTGTGGGACTCTGTGGAGCTCACGGTGCTCTGGGCCATCCTGGGGGTGCCACAGGATGCAGGAGGCCGTGGGATGATGCAGGATGCTCTGGGATGATGTAGGATGTTATGGGATGATGTAGGATGCTCTGGGATGTTGTAGGATGTTATGGGATGTTGTAGGATGCTCTGGGATGATGTAGGATGTTATGGGATGATGTAGGATGTTATGGGATGTTGTAGGATGCTCTGGGATGATGCAGGAGGCTGTGGGATGATGTAGGATGCTCTGGGATGTTGTAGGATGCTCTGGGATGATGTAGGATGTTATGGGATGTTGTAGGATGCTCTGGGATGATGTAGGATGCTCTGGGATGATGTAGGATTCTGCTCCAGGGTGCCGTGGGATCCGCAGCCCCACAGGATGTGGGGTGCTGTGCCGTGTAGGATGCCCCCATGGGGTGCAGGGTGCAGAGCGGGGTCCCTGTCCCTGGGGGGACACCCACGGTGCCATGGGGGCACTCTGTGGGCTGCAGGACCCTCGGTGCCCCCTGGACTCGGGACCCTGCAGGGCCCATGGGCATCCCCTGACCCCCCAGGAATCCCCTGGCCCCCGTTGGGTCCTGTGGGGTCCCGGAGGGTCCCGTTGGCTCCTGGGGGTTCCCATGGGCTCCTGTGGGGTCCAGTGGGTTCCCAGAGGCTCCCATGGGGTTCCCGTGGGTTCCTGTGGGGCTCTCGGGGGCTCCCCTGGGTTCCCGTGGGGCCGCGCTGGCGCCGCGGGGGCTGCAGCAGGACCCCTCCCCGTCCCCTCGCCGCCGCCCCCGGCCCCGTGGCTGCGCAGAGCCGGTCGCTGATTTCCGTGCCGGAATTAATGAGGCTGCTGCCGGTGCGGTGCCGGTGACGCCGGGGACACGGCGCGGGTCAGGCCGCGTTGCCATGGCGCTGCAGCCTGCCGGGGCTGGGGGAGCCCCGGGGCCCCCCCGCACCCGCTGGGTGCCCCACGCGGCCCCGGCCCCCCCCCCGGTGCCCGGCTGGGCTGAACTGGGGGTCCCGGCGTGGAGCTGGGGTCCCCTCGTGTTCCCACCGGCCCCCCCCAAGGCGCGTCGGGACCCCCAGAGCATCCCCCACAGAACTGGGGGGGCCCGGCCCGTGCTCAGCTGTCGGGGTGGGTATGGCAGCAGCTGCCCCCCAGCGGGGTCTGGGGTCCCCCCGGGGGGGAGCAGCCCCCAAACCCCCCCCACGTGTCCCCCCCACCCCAATTCCTCCCTGCTGACCTTGAGCCCGCGGGAGGAGCCGCAGCTCCCCCACCTGTTGCCATGGCAACCGTGCTGAGCATCACCAGCCTGGGGGGGCCGGGGGGGCCCCGCTGGGTCCCTGCCGTGTGGGGACAGCGCTGTCACCCCCGGGGGCTGCGGTGCCCCCAGCCTGGCCCCGCGGCTGTGTCCGGGGGGGTCCCCAGGAGGGGACACAGCCCTGGGACCCCCCAAGACCCCCCCCCCCCCCGTGGGGCACAGACCCCATCTGGGTGTCCCTGAGCTCTCGGTGCCGCCAACCCTGGGTGCCACCCGTGTCCCAGGTGTCACCATGGCCATCGCTGTCCCCATGCCGTGGGTACTGCCACCCCTGCAAGCACCTCGGGCCCCCCATCCCCGCCGGCCTTGGGGGGCTTGGGGCCCCCCGGGCGGCGGGGGGCAGCGCGGGGTCCCCCCCTTCCCCTCCGTGCTCCAAATTGGAACCATTTGTGGCGCCGGGGCCGGGCCGGAGGAGCGGAAAGCGCCGCATTCCTTCCCTTTACAGCTCCCCCCGGCCCGGGCAGAGCGGGGCCCCGGGCTCGGTGCGGCGCGGGGGGCGATGGGGACCCCCCGGCCCCGCTCTGAGCTGTCCGTCCGTCTGTCTGTCTGTGCCCGCAGAGCGCGGCGGCAGCGCCCAGCCCGGTGATGGGGAACCTGCCCCCCGGGGACGGCATGGCCGGGGGTCCCGTGCCCCCCGCCTTCTTCCAGGTATCCGTGTGTCCGTGTGTCTGTGTGTCCTGTGTGTGTCCGTGTGACTGTGTGTCCGTGTGTCCGTGTGTCCGTGTGTCTGTGTGTCCGTGTGTCCTGTGTGTGTCCGTGTGTCTTTGTGTCCTGTGTGCCTGTGTGTCCATGTGTCTGTATGTCATGTGTGTCCGTGTGGCTGTGTGTCCGCGTATCCGTGTGTCCTGTGTGTCCGTGTGTCCTGTGTGTCCTGTGTGTCCTGTGTGTCTGTGTGTCTGTGTGTCCGTGTGTCCGTGTGTCCTGTGTCTGTGTGTCCGTGTGACCGTGTGACCGTGTGTCCTGTGTGTCCTGCGTGTCTGTGTGTCCTCAGCGGGTTTTGGGGGGTGGGGGGATCACACCTCCACCATGGCACAGCCTCCCCCTGTGTCCCCACAGCCCCTCCCAGGGGTCACAGCCCCCCCAGGGGTCACCACCCCCCCCCAGGACCCCCCCATGGTGACACCGCCCCCCCCCCCAGCTGACCCCCCAAAACCCCCTTAAACCCCCTTTCTCTCTCTTGCAGCCTTTCATGTCCCCCCGGTACCCCGGCGGCCCCCGGCCCCCGCTCCGGATGCCCAACCAGGTGAGGCGGTCACTGCCGGAGCCCCCTCCCCAAATAACGGGGGGCACCCAAACAAAGGGGGGCACCCAGATAAAGGGGTGCAGCCCCTCCCCAGCCCCCTGACCCGCTGTGCCCCCTCTCTCCCCGCAGCCCCCCGTGGGTGTTCCCGGCTCGCAGCCGCTGCTGCCCAACGCCATGGACCCGGCTGCGCGGGCTCAGGGTGAGTCTGGGGTCCCCCGGGGTCCCTGAGCCCCCCCCAGAGCCCAGAGTGGGGGGTCGGGGGGGCTCTGGGGGTCTCACGGCTCCCCCTCCCCGCTCTGTGCAGGGCATCCCGGCATGGGGGGCCCGATGCAGCGCATGAACCCCCCCCGAGGCATGGCCGCCATGGGGCCGCAGGTACGGGGACGGTGGGATGGGGGGTACTGGGATGGGGGGTACTGGGATGGGGGGTACTGGGATGGGGGGGTACTGGGGTACTGGGATGGTGGGGTAATGGGGTACAGGGATGGTGGGATACAGGGATAAGGGGGTAATGGGGTACAGGGATGGTGGGATACTGGGATAAGGGGGTAATGGGGTACTGGGATGGTGGGATACTGGGGTACAGGGATAGGGGGGTAATGGGAAACAGGGATGCTGGGATAGGGGGTACTGGGATAATGGGGTAATGGGGTACTGGGATGGTGGGGGACTGGGGTACTGGGATAGGGGGGTAATGGGGTACTGGGATAGGGGAGGACTGGGGTACTGGGATGGTGGGGTAATGGGGTACTGGGATGGTGGGGTCATGGGGTACAGGGATAGGGGGGGTAATGGGGTACAGGGATGCTGGGATAGGGGGATACTGGGATAATGGGGTAATGGGGTACAGGGATGGTGGGATACAGGGATAAGGGGGTAATGGGGTACTGGGATGGGGGGGTAATGGGGTACAGGGATGCTGAGATAGGGGGGTACTGGGATAGGGGGATACAGGGATAAGGGGGTAATGGGGTACTGGGATAGTGGGGTACTGGGATGATGGGATACTGGGATGATAGAATGATGGGATATGGGGATAATGGGGTATACTGGGGTACTGGGATAATGGAATAATGGGGTACTGGGATATGGGGATGATGGGATACTGAGATAGTGGAATAATGGGGTACTGGGATGATGGGTTACGAGGATAATGGGATACTGGGATAATGGGGTACTGGGATGATGGGATAGTGGTATAACGGGGGTACTGGGATAGTGGGGCACTGGGATAGGGCAGGGTCAGGGATGCAGGCGTGGGAGCGGTTACGGGGACAGGGTGACAAGGACATGGGGATGGGAATGGGAACAGTGGGACAGGAATGGGGATACAGGGATGGGGTGCAGGGATAAAGGGACGGGAATGGGAATTGAGGGATGGGGACAGGAATGGGGACAGGGAAACGAGAATAAGGACATGGGTGGGGACAGGGATGGGGGTGAGAGGGGCAGGGAGTGGGGATATAGGGATGGGGATGGCTTTTGGGGACAGGGATGGAGGTCACAGCGGGGATGGGGACAGTGCAGGGGTGTCCCAGCCCCGCTGACCCCCCTGTCCCACAGAGCTACGGCAGCGGGATGCGCCCCCCGCCCAGCTCTCTGGCCGGCCCTGGGATGCCCGCCATGAACATGTAAGACCCCCGTGCCCCCCCCCGTGCCCCCCCAGCGTGGGGGGAGCCCCGGGCCCGGCAGGACCCCCCCTCACTGTCCCCATTGCCTTCCCAGGGGTCCCGGTGGCCGCGGGCCCTGGCCCAACCCCAACGCCAACTCCGTAAGTTTGGGATTTTGGGGAGGGGGAGATACCTTGGGGTGGGGGGTTCCTATGGGGGTGCTGCCCCCGTGTCCCCCCCGTGCTGACTCCCCTTTGTCCCCCCAGATTGCCTACTCCTCCTCATCCCCTGGCAATTACGTGGTGAGTATTGGGGTGCAGTGCTGGGGACGGGGGGGCTGCAGTGACCCTGTGACCCCCCCAAACCCACCCCCCATTTTTCCTTTTTCCTTTTCCCTTCCAGGGCCCTCCTGGGGGCGGTGGCCCCCCTGGTACCCCCATCCTGCCCAGCCCCGGAGGTGAGTGAGGGGATTTGGGGGTGTGAGTGGGATTTGGGGGGTATGAGTGGGATTTGGGGGCGTGATTGTGATTTGGGGGAGTGTGATTGGGATTTGGGGGCATAAGTGGGGTTTGGGAGAGTCTGGGTGGGATTTGGGAGAGTCTGAGTGGGATTTGGGTCTATAAGTGGGATTTTTGGGGGTGTGATTGGGATTCGGGGAGTGTGATTGTGATTTGGGGGGTGTGATAGGGATTTGGGGGTATAAGTGGGATTTTTAGGGCTGTGATTGTGATTTGGGGCTATAAGTGGGATCTGGGGAATGTGACTGTGACCGGGGGCTATAAGTGGGATCTGGGGGTGCCACACTCACCCCCCCCCCTCGTGTGCCGTCCCCCCAGACTCCACCAACTCCAGCGAGAACATGTACACCATGATGAACCCCATGGGACCCGCGGGGAGCCGGCCCAACGTGAGCCACGGAGGGGACACGGGGCTTGGGGGGGACACAGGGACGGGGCTGGGGGTCCCCTCGGGGGTCCCTCGGCCTCCCTCAGCGCCCCCCATTTTCCCTTGCAGTTCCCCATGGGGCCCGGAGCCGAGGGGCCCCTGGGCGGGATGAGCGCCATGGAGCCGCACCACATGAACGGGTCCTTAGGTGGGTGACAGCCCTGGGGACAGCAGGGACAGCAGGGAGCCCAAAGTCCCAAACCTGGGGGGACTGGGGCTCCTTCTGGGGCTGGGTGGGCTCCTGAAGGAGGAGGGGCTCGGGGGTGGGAGGGGGAATGGATTGAGGGGACACACGCATGGATTTGGGGACGTGGACGCCGATTTGGGGACACAAACGGGGATTTGGGGACATGGACGCCGATTTGGGGACACAAACGGGGATTTGGGACACGCATGAGGATTTGGGACATGGATTTGGGGACACAAACGGGGATTTGGGGACACACATGAGGATTTGGGGACATGGACATGGATTTGGGGACACAAACGGGGATTTGGGGACATGGACATGGATTTGGGGACACAAACGGGGATTTGGGGACACACATGAGGATTTGGGGACATGGACACGGATTTGGGGACACACACAAATTTGGAGTCACACACAGGGGTTTGTGGACACAGATTTGGGGACATAAACAGGGATTTGAGGACACATACACAGATTTGGGGACGTGTACACGGAATTGGGGACGGGCACAGATTTGGGGACACACACAGGGATTTGGGGACATGGACGCCAATTTGGGGACACACACACAGATTTGGGGACACACACACATTGAGAGGACACACACAGGGATTTGGGGACATGGACACGGATTTGGGGACACACACACAGATTTGGGGACACAGATGGACTGGGGGACACACATCGTTTGAGAAGGACACGTGGATTATGGAGGATTGTGGACACAGTTTGGGGGACACACGTGGGTTAGGGACACACAAATTTGGGGGGTCACTAATGCCCCTCTGTCACCCTGGCAGGCTCCGGGGACATGGATGGGCTGCCAAAGGTGAGCTGGGGACCCTGGGACCCCCACGGTGCTGGCACCCCCTTTATTGGGGTCCCCCATGTTCTGGGAGCTCTGTTTGTTGGGAATCTCCAGTGTGATGGGACCCCTTTACTGGGAACCCCAGTAAATGCACTGGGAGCCTCCCACGTGTGTTGGGATCCCGTTTTTTGGGGGCTCCCCCATATTCTGGGGCCACCCCATTTACTGGGACCCCATTTATTGCCCCCACCATGTACTGGGACCCCATTTACAGGGGGTAAATGTGCTGGGGAGCCTGTGGCCCCCTCACTTATTGGGACCCCGTTTATTTGGGTCCCCCACCATTTACTGGGATCCCATTTATTTGGGCTCCCTCGTGTGCTGGGACCACCCTATTTACGGGGACCCCATTTATTTGGGTTCCCACATATACTGGGACCACCCATTTTTTGGACCCCATTTATTGCCCCCCACAATTTACTGGGACCCCATTTATTGCTCCTCACCATATACTGGGATCACCTCAGTTTTGGGTCCCCATTTATTGGGACCCCCATTTTCTGGCACCCTCATTTATTGCCCCCCACAATTTACTGGGACCCCATTTATTTGAGTTCCCCCATGTTCTGGGACCACCCCATTTATGGGACCCCATTTATTTGGGTTCCCCTGTGTCCACCCCATTTTTTGGGACCTCATTTATTACGCCCCACAGTTTACTTGGATGGCATTTATTTGGGTTCCTCCATTTATTTGGACCCCATTTATTTAGGTTCCCCCCATTATTTATTGTGACACCCTTTATTCTCACCCCCCCCCATGTACTGGGACCACCCCATTTATTTGGACCCCATTTATTTGTGTTCCCCCATTATTTACTGTGACCCCCTTTATTTGGGTTCCCCCATGTCCTGGGATCCCATTTATTTGGGACCCCATTTATTTTGGTTCCCCCATTTACTAGGACCCCATTTATTTGGGCTCCCCCATTATTTACTGTGACCCCATTTATTTGGGTTCCCCATGTCCTGTGACCACCCCATTTATTGGGACCCCATTTATTTGTGTTCCCCCATTATTTACTGTGACCCCATTTATTTGGGCTCCCCCATTATTTACTGTGACCCCATTTATTTAGGTTTCCCCATGTCCTGTGACCACCCCCATTTATTTGGGACCCCATTATTTACTGTGACCCCATTTATTTGGGCTCCCCCATTTACCGGGACCCCATTTATTTGCCCCCCACAATTTACTGTGACCCCCATTTATTTCCCCCCAACA